>NW_026907112.1:0-156072 GCF_033978795.1 Nerophis ophidion
CTAACAAAAATACATATCTCTAGGCATTATTAGATATTTTGCATGTGTTGTTTAGAAGTTATGTTTGAATACATTTTTATTGCTTTTTTCGCATTATCTCAGGATTCTAAGAACATTATAGTCAATTGAGTAAAAAAGTACTTTTGCATTTGCAAGATTTAAAAAAGCATATGTTTCGAGTGAAACTCCCAATGATGCATTATTTCAGGCACTATTAGCCATTTTTCATGTGTGGTGTAGGAGTTATGTTTAAATAACTGTCATATTGAGTGTTACAGTATACAGTCATATTGAGTAAAAACCTCCTTTTTGTATTTGCAAACCATAGAAAAACAACTGTATCTAGTTAAACTCACATGTTTTCAATATCACAGGCATTTTTAGACATTTTGCACGTTTGGATTAGGAATTATGTTGGAATACATTTTTATTGCTTTTTTCGCATTATCTCAGGATTCTAAGTACATTACTGTCAAATTTAGTAAAAAAATACTTTTGGTTTTTGCAAACCTTACCAAATGTTTTTTTTCCAGTAAAACTCTCAAAGATACATTTCTTCAGGCATTATTAGACATTTTGCATTTCTACTTTTGGAGTTATGCATCAAAAACTGTCATTTTGAGTGTGACCAATATGAGGCCAGTAAAACCCAATTTTTGTATTTGTGATCCTTTCCAAAATACCTGATTCCGGTAAAACTCACATAAATTCAATATTACAGGCTTTTTTAGACAAATTTCATGTTTGGTTTTGGAGTTATGACTATAAACCTTTCTTATTTAGTATGACAGTAATACTGTTATATTGAATAAAAAAAACTAACATCTGTCTTTGCAAACCTTACAAAAGATCATTTTTCTAGTACAACTACTAAAAATACATATCTCTAGGCATTATTAGATATTTTGCATGTGTTGTTTAGAAGTTATGTTTGAATACATTTTTATTGCTTTTTTTCGCATTATCTCAGGATTCTAAGAACATTATAGTCATATTGAGTAAAAAACTACTTTTTGCATTTGCAAGATTTAAAAAAGCATATGTTTCGAGTGAAACTCCCAATGATGCATTATTTCAGGCATTATTAGCCATTTTTCATGTGTGGTGTAGGAGTTATGTTTAAATAACTGTCATATTGAGTGTTACAGTATACAGCCTTTTGAGTAAAACCTCCTTTTTGTATTTGCAAACCATAGAAAAACAACTGTATCTAGTTAAACTCACATGTTTTCAATATCACAGGCATTTTTAGACATTTTGCACGTTTGGATTAGGAATTATGTTGGGATACATTTTATTGCTTTTTTCGCATTATCTCAGGATTCTAAGAACATTACTGTCAAATTTAGTAAAAAAATACTTTTTGTTTTTGCAAACCTTACCAAATGTTAGTTTCCAGTAAAACTCTCAAATATACATTTCTTCAGGCATTATTAGACATTTTGCATTTCTACTTTTGGAGTTATGTTTCAGAAACTGTCATTTTGAGTGTGACCAATATGAGGCCAGTAAAACCCAATTTTTTGTATTTGTGATCCTTTCCAAAATACCTGATTCTGGTAAAACTCACATAAATTCAATATCACAGGCTTTTTTAGACAAATTTCAATGTTTGGTTTTGGAGTTATGACTATAAACCTTTCTTATTTAGTATGACAGTAATACTGTTATATTGAATAAAAAAACTAACATCTGTCTTTGCGAACCTTACAAAAGATCATTTTTCTAGTACAAACTAACAAAAATACATATCTCTAGGCATTATTAGATATTTTGCATGTGTTGTTAGAAGTTATGTTTGAATACAATTTTATTGCCTTTTTTGGCATTATCTCAGGAATCTAAGAACATTATAGTCATATTGAGTAAAAAAGTACTTTTTGCATTTGCAAGATTTAAAAAAGCATATGTTTCGAGTGAAACTCCCAATGATGCATTATTTCAGGCATTATTAGCCATTTTTCATGTGTGGTGTAGGAGTTATGTTAAATAACTGTCATATTGAGTGTTACAGTATACAGTCATATTGAGTAAAACTCCTTTTTTGTATTTGCAAACCATAGAAAAACAACTGTATCTAGTTAAACTCACATGTTTTCAATATCACAGGCATTTTTAGACATTTTGCATGTTTGGATTAGGAATTATGTTGGAATACATTTTTGTTGCTTTTTTCGCATTATCTCAGGATTCTAAGTACATTACTGTCAAACTTAGTAAAAAAATACTTTTTGTTTTTGCAAACCTTACCAAATGTTAATTTCCAGTAAAACTCTCAAAGATACATTCCTTCGGGCATTATTAGACATTTTGCATTTCTACTTTTGGAGTTATGCATCAAAAACTGTCATTTTGACTGTGACCAATATGAGGCCAGTAAAACCCAATTTTTGTATTTGTGATCCTTTCCAAAATACCTGATTCTGGTAAAACTCACATAAATTCAATATTACAGGCTTTTTTAGACAAATTTCATGTTTGGTTTTGGAGTTATGACTATAAACCTTTCTTATTTAGTATGACAGTAATACTGTTATATTGAATAAAAAAAACAAACATCTGTCTTTACAAACCTTACAAAAGATCATTTTTCTAGTACAACTAACAAAAATACATATCTCTAGGCATTATTAGATATTTTGCATGTGTTGTTTAGAAGTTATGTTTGAATACATTTTTATTGCTCTTTTCCTATTATCTCAGGATTCTAAGAACATTATAGTCATATTGAGTAAAAAACTACTTTTTGCATTTGCAAGATTTAAAAAAGCATATGTTTCGAGTGAAACTCCCAATGATGCATTATTTCAGGCATTATTAGCCATTTTTCATGTGTGGTGTAGGAGTTATGTTTAAATAACTGTCATATTGAGTGTTACAGTATACAGTCATATTGAGTACAACCTCATTTTTGTATTTGCAAACCATAGAAAAACAACTGTATCTAGTTAAACTCACATGTTTTCAATATCACAGGCATTTTTAGACATTTTGCACGTTTGGATTAGGAATTATGTTTAATACATTTTTATTGCTTTTTTCGCATTATCTCAGGATTCTTAGTACATTATTGTCAAATTTAGTAAAAAAATACTTTTTGTTTCTGCAAACCTTACCAAATGTTAGTTTCCAGTAAAACTCTCAAAGATACATTTCTTCAGGCATTATTAGACATTTTGCATTTCTACTTTTGGAGTTATGTTTCAGAAACTGTCCTTTTGAGTGTGACCAATATGAGGCCAGTAAAACCCAATTTTTGTATTTGTGATCCTTTCCAAAATACCTGATTCTGGTAAAACTCACATAAATTCAATATTACAGGCTTTTTTAGACAAAATTCATGTTTGGTTTTGGAGTTATGACTATAAACCTTTCTTATTTAGTATGACAGTAATACTGTTATATTGAATAAAAAAAACTAACATCTGTCTTTGCCTACCTTACAAAAGATCATTTTTCTAGTACAACTAACAAAAATACATATCTCTAGGCATTATTAGATATTTTGCATGTGTCGTTTAGAAGTTATGTTTGAATACATTTTTATTGCTTTTCTCGCATTATCTCAGGATTCTAAGAACATTATAGTCATATTGAGTAAAAAAGTACTTTTTGCATTTGCAAGATTTAAAAAAGCATATGTTTCGAGTGAAACTCCCAATGATGCATTATTTCAGGCACTATTAGCCATTTTTCATGTGTGGTGTAGGAGTTATGTTTAAATAACTGTCATATTGAGTGTTACAGTATACAGTCATATTGAGTAAAACCTCCTTTTTGTATTTGCAAACCATAGAAAAACAACTGTATCTAGTTAAACTCACATGTTTTCAATATCACAGGCATTTTTAGACATTTTGCACGTTTGGATTAGGAATTATGTTGGAATACATTTGTATTGCTTTTTTCGCATTATCTCAGGATTCTAAGTACATTACTGTCAAATTTAGTAAAAAAATACTTTTGGTTTTTGCAAACCTTACCAAATGTTTTTTTTTCCAGTAAAAACTCTCAAAGATACATTTCTTCAGGCATTATTAGACATTTTGCATTTCTACTTTTGGAGTTATGTATCAAAAACTGTCATTTTGAGTGTGACCAATATGAGGCCAGTAAAACCCAATTTTTGTATTTGTGATCCTTTCCAAAATACATGATTCTGGTAAAACTCACATAAATTCAATATTACAGGCTTTTTTAGACACATTTCATGTTTGGTTTTGGAGTTATGACTATAAACCTTTCTTATTTAGTATGACAGTAATACTGTTATATTGAATAAAAAAACTAACATCTGTCTTTGCAAACCTTACAAAAGATCATTTTTCTAGTACAACTAACAAAAATACATATCTCTAGGCATTATTAGATATTTTGCATGTGTTGTTTAGAAGTTATGTTTGAATACATTTTTATTGCTTTTTTTCGCATTATCTCAGGATTCTAAGAACATTATAGTCATATTGAGTAAAAAACTACTTTTTGCATTTGCAAGATTTAAAAAAGCATATGTTTCGAGTGAAACTCCCAATGATGCATTATTTCAGGCATTATTAGCCATTTTTCATGTGTGGTGTAGGAGTTATGTTTAAATAACTGTCATATTGAGTGTTACAGTATACAGTCATATTGAGTAAAACCTCATTTTTGTATTTGCAAGCCATAGAAAAACAACTGTATCTAGTTAAACTCACATGTTTTCAATATCACAGGCATTTTTAGACATTTTGCATGTTTGGATTAGGAATTATGTTGGAATACATTTTTGTTGCTTTTTTCGCATTATCTCAGGATTCTAAGTACATTACTGTCAAACTTAGTAAAAAAATACTTTTTGTTTTTGCAAACCTTACCAAATGTTAGTTTCCAGTAAAAATCTCAAAGATACATTCCTTCGGGCATTATTAGACATTTTGCATTTCTACTTTTGGAGTTATGCATCAAAAACTGTCATTTTGACTGTGACCAATATGAGGCCAGTAAAACCCAATTTTTGTATTTGTGATCCTTTCCGAAATACCTGATTCTGGTAAAACTCACATAAATTCAATATTACAGGCTTTTTTAGACAAATTTCATGTTTGGTTTTGGAGTTATGACTATAAACCTTTCTTATTTAGTATGACAGTAATACTGTTATATTGAATAAAAAAAAAAAACATCTGTCTTTACAAACCTTACAAAAGATCATTTTTCTAGTACAACTAACAAAAATACATATCTCTAGGCATTATTAGATATTTTGCATGTGTTGTTTAGAAGTTATGTTTGAATACATTTTTATTGCTCTTTTCCTATTATCTCAGGATTCTATGAACATTATAGTCATATTGAGTAAAAAACTACTTTTTGCATTTGCAAGATTTAAAAAAGCATATGTTTCGAGTGAAACTCCCAATGATGCATTATTTCAGGCATTATTAGCCATTTTTCATGTGTGGTGTAGGAGTTATGTTTAAATAACTGTCATATTGAGTGTTACAGTATACAGTCATATTGAGTACAACCTCATTTTTGTATTTGCAAACCATAGAAAAACAACTGTATCTAGTTAAACTCACATGTTTTCAATATCACAGGCATTTTTAGACATTTTGCACGTTTGGATTAGGAATTATGTTGGAATACATTTTTATTGCTTTTTTCGCATTATCTCAGGATTCTAAGTACATTATTGTCAAATTTAGTAAAAAAATACTTTTTGTTTCTGCAAACCTTACCAAATGTTAGTTTCCAGTAAAACTCTCAAAGATACATTTCTTCAGGCATTATTAGACATTTTGCATTTCTACTTTTGGAGTTATGTTTCAGAAACTGTCCTTTTGAGTGTGACCAATATGAGGCCAGTAAAACCCAATTTTTGTATTTGTGATCCTTTCCAAAATACCTGATTCTGGTAAAACTCACATAAATTCAATATTACAGGCTTTTTTAGACAAATTTCATGTTTGGTTTTGGAGTTATGACTATAAACCTTTCTTATTTAGTATGACAGTAATACTGTTATATTGAATAAAAAAACTAACATCTGTCTTTGCAAACCTTACAAAAGATAATTTTTCTAGTACAACTAACAAAAATACATATCTCTAGGCATTATTAGATATTTTGCATGTGTTGTTTAGAAGTTATGTTTGAATACATTTTTATTGCTTTTTTCGCATTATCTCAGGATTCTAAGAACATTATAGTCATATTGAGTAAAAAAGTACTTTTTGCATTTGCAAGATTTAAAAAAGCATATGTTTCGAGTGAAACTCCCAATGATGCATTATTTCAGGCACTATTAGCCATTTTTCATGTGTGGTGTAGGAGTTATGTTTAAATAACTGTCATATTGAGTGTTACAGTATACAGTCATATTGAGTAAAACCTCCTTTTTGTATTTGCAAACCATAGAAAAACAACTGTATCTAGTTAAACTCACATGTTTTCAATATCACAGGCATTTTTAGACATTTTGCACGTTTGGATTAGGAATTATGTTGGAATACATTTTTATTGCTTTTTTCGCATTATCTCAGGATTCTAAGTACATTACTGTCAAATTTAGTAAAAAAATACTTTTGGTTTTTGCAAACCTTACCAAATGTTTTTTTTCCAGTAAAACTCTCAAAGATACATTTCTTCAGGCATTATTAGACATTTTGCATTTCTACTTTTGGAGTTATGCATCAAAAACTGTCATTTTGAGTGTGACCAATATGAGGCCAGTAAAACCCAATTTTTGTATTTGTGATCCTTTCCAAAATACCTGATTCCGGTAAAACTCACATAAATTCAATATTACAGGCTTTTTTAGACAAATTTCATGTTTGGTTTTGGAGTTATGACTATAAACCTTTCTTATTTAGTATGACAGTAATACTGTTATATTGAATAAAAAAAACTAACATCTGTCTTTGCAAACCTTACAAAAGATCATTTTTCTAGTACAACTACTAAAAATACATATCTCTAGGCATTATTAGATATTTTGCATGTGTTGTTTAGAAGTTATGTTTGAATACATTTTTATTGCTTTTTTCGCATTATCTCAGGATTCTAAGAACATTATAGTCATATTGAGTAAAAAACTACTTTTTGCATTTGCAAGATTTAAAAAAGCATATGTTTCGAGTGAAACTCCCAATGATGCATTATTTCAGGCATTATTAGCCATTTTTCATGTGTGGTGTAGGAGTTATGTTTAAATAACTGTCATATTGAGTGTTACAGTATACAGCCTTTTGAGTAAAACCTCCTTTTTGTATTTGCAAACCATAGAAAAACAACTGTATCTAGTTAAACTCACATGTTTTCAATATCACAGGCATTTTTAGACATTTTGCACGTTTGGATTAGGAATTATGTTGGGATACATTTTTATTGCTTTTTTCGCATTATCTCAGGATTCTAAGAACATTACTGTCAAATTTAGTAAAAAAATACTTTTTGTTTTTGCAAACCTTACCAAATGTTAGTTTCCAGTAAAACTCTCAAATATACATTTCTTCAGGCATTATTAGACATTTTGCATTTCTACTTTTGGAGTTATGTTTCAGAAACTGTCATTTTGAGTGTGACCAATATGAGGCCAGTAAAACCCAATTTTTGTATTTGTGATCCTTTCCAAAATACCTGATTCTGGTAAAACTCACATAAATTCAATATCACAGGCTTTTTTAGACAAATTTCATGTTTGGTTTTGGAGTTATGACTATAAACCTTTCTTATTTAGTATGACAGTAATACTGTTATATTGAATAAAAAAACTAACATCTGTCTTTGCGAACCTTACAAAAGATCATTTTTCTAGTACAACTAACAAAAATACATATCTCTAGGCATTATTAGATATTTTGCATGTGTTGTTTAGAAGTTATGTTTGAATACAATTTTATTGCTTTTTTGGCATTATCTCAGGAATCTAAGAACATTATAGTCATATTGAGTAAAAAAGTACTTTTTGCATTTGCAAGATTTAAAAAAGCATATGTTTCGAGTGAAACTCCCAATGATGCATTATTTCAGGCATTATTAGCCATTTTTCATGTGTGGTGTAGGAGTTATGTTTAAATAACTGTCATATTGAGTGTTACAGTATACAGTCATATTGAGTAAAACCTCCTTTTTGTATTTGCAAACCATAGAAAAACAACTGTATCTAGTTAAACTCACATGTTTTCAATATCACAGGCATTTTTAGACATTTTGCATGTTTGGATTAGGAATTATGTTGGAATACATTTTTGTTGCTTTTTTCGCATTATCTCAGGATTCTAAGTACATTACTGTCAAACTTAGTAAAAAAATACTTTTTGTTTTTGCAAACCTTACCAAATGTTAATTTCCAGTAAAACTCTCAAAGATACATTCCTTCGGGCATTATTAGACATTTTGCATTTCTACTTTTGGAGTTATGCATCAAAAACTGTCATTTTGACTGTGACCAATATGAGGCCAGTAAAACCCAATTTTTGTATTTGTGATCCTTTCCAAAATACCTGATTCTGGTAAAACTCACATAAATTCAATATTACAGGCTTTTTTAGACAAATTTCATGTTTGGTTTTGGAGTTATGACTATAAACCTTTCTTATTTAGTATGACAGTAATACTGTTATATTGAATAAAAAAAACAAACATCTGTCTTTACAAACCTTACAAAAGATCATTTTTCTAGTACAACTAACAAAAATACATATCTCTAGGCATTATTAGATATTTTGCATGTGTTGTTTAGAAGTTATGTTTGAATACATTTTTATTGCTCTTTTCCTATTATCTCAGGATTCTAAGAACATTATAGTCATATTGAGTAAAAAACTACTTTTTGCATTTGCAAGATTTAAAAAAGCATATGTTTCGAGTGAAACTCCCAATGATGCATTATTTCAGGCATTATTAGCCATTTTTCATGTGTGGTGTAGGAGTTATGTTTAAATAACTGTCATATTGAGTGTTACAGTATACAGTCATATTGAGTACAACCTCATTTTTGTATTTGCAAACCATAGAAAAACAACTGTATCTAGTTAAACTCACATGTTTTCAATATCACAGGCATTTTTAGACATTTTGCACGTTTGGATTAGGAATTATGTTTAATACATTTTTATTGCTTTTTTCGCATTATCTCAGGATTCTTAGTACATTATTGTCAAATTTAGTAAAAAAATACTTTTTGTTTCTGCAAACCTTACCAAATGTTAGTTTCCAGTAAAACTCTCAAAGATACATTTCTTCAGGCATTATTAGACATTTTGCATTTCTACTTTTGGAGTTATGTTTCAGAAACTGTCCTTTTGAGTGTGACCAATATGAGGCCAGTAAAACCCAATTTTTGTATTTGTGATCCTTTCCAAAATACCTGATTCTGGTAAAACTCACATAAATTCAATATTACAGGCTTTTTTAGACAAAATTCATGTTTGGTTTTGGAGTTATGACTATAAACCTTTCTTATTTAGTATGACAGTAATACTGTTATATTGAATAAAAAAAACTAACATCTGTCTTTGCCTACCTTACAAAAGATCATTTTTCTAGTACAACTAACAAAAATACATATCTCTAGGCATTATTAGATATTTTGCATGTGTCGTTTAGAAGTTATGTTTGAATACATTTTTATTGCTTTTCTCGCATTATCTCAGGATTCTAAGAACATTATAGTCATATTGAGTAAAAAAGTACTTTTTGCATTTGCAAGATTTAAAAAAGCATATGTTTCGAGTGAAACTCCCAATGATGCATTATTTCAGGCATTATTAGCCATTTTTCATGTGTGGTGTAGGAGTTATGTTTAAATAACTGTCATATTGAGTGTTACAGTATACAGTCATATTGAGTAAAACCTCCTTTTTGTATTTGCAAACCATAGAAAAACAACTGTATCTAGTTAAACTCACATGTTTTCAATATCACAGGCATTTTTAGACATTTTGCACGTTCGGATTAGGAATTATGTTGGAATACATTTTTATTGCTTTTTTCGCATTATCTCAGGATTCTAAGTACATTACTGTCAAATTTAGTAAAAAAATACTTTTGGTTTTTGCAAACCTTACCAAATGTTAGTTTCCAGTAAAACTCTCAAAGATACATTTCTTCAGGCATTATTAGACATTTTGCATTTCTACTTTTGGAGTTATGTTTCAGAAACTGTCATTTTGAGTGTGACCAATATGAGGCCAGTAAAACCCAATTTTTGTATTTGTGATCCTTTCCAAAATACCTGATTCTGGTAAAACTCACATAAATTCAATATCACAGGCTTTTTTAGACAAATTTCATGTTTGGTTTTGGAGTTATGACTATAAACCTTTCTTATTTAGTATGACAGTAATACTGTTATATTGAATAAAAAAACTAACATCTGTCTTTGCAAACCTTACAAAAGATCATTTTTCTAGTACAACTAACAAAAATACATATCTCTAGGCATTATTAGATATTTTGCATGTGTTGTTTAGAAGTTATGTTTGAATACAATTTTATTGCTTTTTTCGCATTATCTCAGGAATCTAAGAACATTATAGTCATATTGAGTAAAAAAGTACTTTTTGCATTTGCAAGATTTAAAAAAGCATATGTTTCGAGTGAAACTCCCAATGATGCATTATTTCAGGCATTATTAGCCCTTTTTCATGTGTGGTGTAGGAATTATGTTTAAATAACTGTCATATTGAGTGTTACAGTATACAGTCATATTGAGTAAAACCTCATTTTTGTATTTGCAAACCATAGAAAAACAACTGTATCTTGTTAAACTCACATGTTTTCAATATCACAGGCATTTTTAGACATTTTGCATGTTTGGATTAGGAATTATGTTGGAATACATTTTTATTGCTTTTTTCGCATTATCTCAGGATTCTAAGTACATTACTGTCAAACTTAGTAAAAAAATACTTTTGGTTTTTGCAAACCTTACCAAATGTTAGTTTCCAGTAAAACTCTCAAAGATACATTTCTTCGGGCATTATTAGACATTTTGCATTTCTACTTTTGGAGTTATGCATCAAAAACTGTGATTTTGACTGTGACCAATATGAGGCCAGTAAAACCCAATTTTTGTATTTGTGATCCTTTCCAAAATACCTGATTCTGGTAAAACTCACATAAATTCAATATTACAGGCTTTTTTAGACAAATTTCATGTTTGGTTTGGGAGTTATGACTATAAACCTTTCTTATTTAGTATGACAGTAATACTGTTATATTGAATAAAAAAAACTAACATCTGTCTATGCAAACCTTACAAAAGATCATTTTTCTAGTACAACTAACAAAAATACATATCTCTAGGCATTATTAGATATTTTGCATGTGTTGTTTAGAAGTTATGTTTGAATACATTTTTATTGCTTTTTTCGCATTATCTCAGGATTCTAAGAACATTATAGTCATATTGAGTAAAAAACTACTTTTTGCATTTGCAAGATTTAAAAGAGCATATGTTTCGAGTGAAACTCCCAATGATGCATTATTTCAGGCATTATTAGCCATTTTTCATGTGTGGTGTAGGAGTTATGTTTAAATAACTGTCATATTGAGTGTTACAGTATACAGTCATATTGAGTACAACCTCATTTTTGTATTTGCAAACCATAGAAAAACAACTGTATCTAGTTAAACTCACATGTTTTCAATATCACAGGCATTTTTAGACATTTTGCACGTTTGGATTAGGAATTATGTTGGAATACATTTTCATTGCTTTTTTCGCATTATCTCAGGATTCTAAGTACATTACTGTCAAATTTTCTAAAAAAAATACTTTTTGTTTTTGCAAACCTTACCAAATGTTAGTTTCCAGTAAAACTCTCAAAGATACATTTCGTCAGGCATTATTAGACATTTTGCATTTCTACTTTTGGAGTTATGTTTCAGAAACTGTCATTTTGAGTGTGACCAATATGAGGCCAGTAAAACCCAATTGTTGTATTTGTGATCCTTTCCAAAATACCTGATTCTGGTAAAACTCACATAAATTCAATATTACAGGCTTTTTTAGACAAATTTCATGTTTGGTTTTGGAGTTATGACTATAAACCTTTCTTATTTAGTATGACCGTAATACTGTTATATTGAATAAAAAAACTAACATCTGTCTTTGCAAACCTTACAAAAGATAATTTTTCTAGTACAACTAACAAAAATACATATCTCTAGGCATTATTAGATATTTTGCATCTGTTGTTTAGAAGTTATGTTTGAATACATTTTTATTGCTTTTTTCGCATTATCTCAGGATTCTAAGAACATTATAGTCATATTGAGTAAAAAACTACTTTTTGCATTTGCAAGATTTAAAAATAGCATATGTTTCGAGTGAAACTCCCAATGATGCATTATTTCAGGCATTATTAGCCATTTTTCATGTGTGGTGTAGGAGTTATGTTTAAATAACTGTCATATTGAGTGTTACAGTATACAGTCATATTGAGTAAAACCTCATTTTTGTATTTGCAAACCATAGAAAAACAACTGTATCTAGTTAAACTCACATGTTTTCAATATCACAGGCATTTTTAGACATTTTGCACGTTTGGATTAGGAATTATGTTGGAATACATTTTTATTGCTTTTTTCGCATTATCTCAGGATTCTAAGTACATTACTGTCAAATTTAGTAAAAAAATACTTTTCGTTTTTGCAAACCTTACCAAATGTTAGTTTCCAGTAAAACTCTCAAAGATACATTTCTTCAGGCATTATTAGACATTTTGCATTTCTACTTTTGGAGTTATGCATCAAAAACTGTCATTTTGAGTGTGACCAATATGAGGCCAATAAAACCCAATTTTTGTATTTGTGATCCTTTCCAAAATACCCGATTGTGGTAAAACTCACATGAATTCAATATTACAGGCTTTTTTTAGACACATTTCATGTTTGGTTTTGGAGTTATGACTATAAACCTTTCTTATTTAGTATGACAGTAATACTGTTATATTGAATAAAAAAACTAACATCTGTCTTTGCAAACCTTACAAAAGATAATTTTTCTAGTACAACTAACAAAAATACATATCTCTAGGCATTATTAGATATTTTGCATCTGTTGTTTAGAAGTTATGTTTGAATACATTTTTATTGCTTTTTTCGCATTATCTCAGGATTCTAAGAACATTATAGTCATATTGAGTAAAAAACTACTTTTTGCATTTGCAAGATTTAAAAATAGCATATGTTTCGAGTGAAACTCCCAATGATGCATTATTTCAGGCATTATTAGCCATTTTTCATGTGTGGTGTAGGAGTTATGTTTAAATAACTGTCATATTGAGTGTTACAGTATACAGTCATATTGAGTAAAACCTCATTTTTGTATTTGCAAACCATAGAAAAACAACTGTATCTAGTTAAACTCACATGTTTTCAATATCACAGGCATTTTTAGACATTTTGCACGTTTGGATTAGGAATTATGTTGGAATACATTTTTATTGCTTTTTTCGCATTATCTCAGGATTCTAAGTACATTACTGTCAAATTTAGTAAAAAAATACTTTTTGTTTTTGCAAACCTTACCAAATGTTAGTTTCCAGTAAAACTCTCAAAGATACATTTCTTCAGGCATTATTAGACATTTTGCATTTCTACTTTTGGAGTTATGCATCAAAAACTGTCATTTTGAGTGTGACCAATATGAGGCCAATAAAACCCAATTTTTGTATTTGTGATCCTTTCCAAATCCAAAATACCTGACTCTGGTAAAACTCACATAAATTCAATATTACAGGTTTTTTTAGACAAATTTCATGTTTGGTTTTTGAGTTATGACTATAAACCTTTCTTATTTAGTATGACAGTAATACTGTTATATTGAATAAAAAAAACTAACATCTGTCTTTGCAAACCTTACAAAAGATCATTTTTCTAGTACAACTAAAAAAAATACATATCTCTAGGCATTATTAGATATTTTGCATGTGTTGTTTAGAAGTTATGTTTGAATACATTTTTATTGCTTTTTTCGCATTATCTCAGGATTCTAAGAACATTATAGTCATATTGAGTAAAAAACTACTTTTTGCATTTGCAAGATTTAAAAAAGCATATGTTTCGAGTGAAACTCCCAATGATGCATTATTTCAGGCATTATTAGCCATTTTTCATGTGTGGTGTGGGAGTTATGTTTAAATAACTGTCATATTGAGTGTTACAGTATACAGTCATATTGAGTAAAACCTCATTTTTGTATTTGCAAACCATAGAAAAACAACTGTATCTAGTTAAACTCACATGTTTTCAATATCACAGGCATTTTTAGACATTTTGCAGGTTTGGATTAGGAATTATGTTGGAATACATTTTTATTGCTTTTTTCGCATTATCTCAGGATTCTAAGTACATTACTGTCAAATTTAGTAAAAAAATACTTTTGGTTTTTGCAAACCTTACCAAATGTTTTTTTTCCAGTAAAACTCTCAAAGATACATTTCTTCAGGCATTATTAGACATTTTGCATTTCTACTTTTGGAGTTATGTATCAAAAACTGTCATTTTGAGTGTGACCAATAGGAGGCCAGTAAAACCCAATTTTTGTATTTGTGATCCTTTCCAAAATACCTGATTCTGGTAAAACTCACATAAATTCAATATTACAGGCTTTTTTAGACAAATTTCATGTTTGGTTTTGGAGTTATGACTATAAACCTTTCTTATTTAGTATGACAGTAATACTGTTATATTGAATAAAAAAACTAACATCTGTCTTTGCAAACCTTACAAAAGATCATTTTTCTAGTACAACTAACAAAAATACATATCTCTAGGCATTATTAAATATTTTGCATGTATTGTTTAGAAGTTATGTTTGAATACATTTTTATTGCTTTTTCGCATTATCTCAGGATTCTAAGAACATTATAGTCATATTGAGTAAAAAACTACTTTTTGCATTTGCAAGATTTAAAAAAGCATATGTTTCGAGTGAAACTCCCAATGATGCATTATTTCAGGCATTATTAGCCATTTTTCATGTGTGGTGTAGGAGTTATGTTTAAATAACTGTCATATTGAGTGTTACAGTATACAGTCATATTGAGTAAAACCTCCTTTTTGTATTTGCAAACCATAGAAAAACGACTGTATCTAGTTAAACTCACATGTTTTCAATATCACAGGCATTTTTAGACATTTTGCACGTTTGGATTATGAATTATGTTGGAATACATTTTTATTGCTTTTTTCGCATTATCTCAGGATTCTAAGTACATTACTGTCAAATTTAGTAAAAAAATACTTTTGGTTTCTGCAAACCTTTCCAAATGTTTTTTTTCCAGTAAAACTCTCAAAGATACATTTCTTCAGGCATTATTAGACATTTTGCATTTCTACTTTTGGAGTTATGTATCAAAAACTGTCATTTTGAGTGTGACCAATATGAGGCCAGTAAAACCCAATTTTTGTATTTGTGATCCTTTCCAAAATACCTGACTCTGGTAAAACTCACATAAATTCAATATTACAGGTTTTTTTAGACAAATTTCATGTTTGGTTTTGGAGTTATGACTATAAACCTTTCTTATTTAGTATGACAGTAATACTGTTATATTGAATAAAAAAACTAACATCTGTCTTTGCAAACCTTACAAAAGATCATTTTTCTAGTACAACCAACAAAAATACATATCTCTAGGCATTATTAAATATTTTGCATGTGTTGTTTAGAAGTTATGTTTGAATACATTTTTATTGCTTTTTTCGCATTATCTCAGGATTCTAAGAACATTATAGCCATATTGAGTAAAAAACTACTTTTTGCATTTGCAAGATTTAAAAAAGCATATGTTTTGAGTGAAACTCCCAATGATGCATTATTTCAGGCATTAGCCATTTTTCATGTGTGGTGTAGGAGTTATGTTTAAATAACTGTCATATTGAGTGTTACAGTATACAGTCATATTGAGTAAAACCTCATTTTTGTATTTGCAAACCATAGAAAAACAACTGTATCTAGTAAACTCACATGTTTTCAATATCACAGGCATTTTTAGACATTTTGCACGTTTGGATTAGGAATTATGTTGGAATACATTTTTATTGCTTTTTTCGCATTATCTCAGGATTCTAAGTACATTACTGTCAAATTTAGTAAAAAAATACTTTTGGTTTTTGCAAACCTTACCAAATGTTTTTTTTCCAGTAAAACTCTCAAAGATACATTTCTTCAGGCATTATTAGACATTTTGCATTTCTACTTTTGGAGTTATGCATCAAAAACTCTCATTTTGAGTGTGACCAATATGAGGCCAGTAAAACCCAATTTTTGTATTTGTGATCCTTTCCAAAATACCTGATTCTGGTAAAACTCACATAAATTCAATATTACAGGCTTTTTTAGACAAATTTCATGTTTGGTTTTGGAGTTATGACTATAAACCTTTCTTATTTAGTATGACAGTAATACTGTTATATTGAATAAAAAAAAAACTAACATCTGTCTTTGCAAACCTTACAAAAGATCATTTTTCTAGTACAACTAACAAAAATACATATCTCTAGGCATTATTAAATATTTTGCATGTGTTGTTTAGAAGTTATGTTTGAATACATTTTTATTGCTTTTTTCGCATTATCTCAGGATTCTAAGAACATTATAGCCATATTGAGTAAAAAAACTACTTTTTGCATTTGCAAGATTTAAAAAAGCATATGTTTCGAGTGAAACTCCCAATGATGCATTATTTCAGGCATTATTAGCCATTTTTCATGTGTGGTGTAGGAGTTATGTTTAAATAACTGTCATATTGAGTGTTACAGTATACAGTCATATTGAGTAAAACCTCATTTTTGTATTTGCAAACCATAGAAAAACAACTGTATCTAGTTAAACTCACATGTTTTCAATATCACAGGCATTTTTAGACATTTTGCAGGTTTGGATTAGGAATTATGTTGGAATACATTTTTATTGCTTTTTTCGCATTATCTCAGGATTCTAAGTACATTACTGTCAAATTTAGTAAAAAAATACTTTTGGTTTTTGCAAACCTTACCAAATGTTAGTTTCCAGTAAAACTCTCAAAGATACATTTCTTCAGGCATTATTAGACATTTTGCATTTCTACTTTTGGAGTTATGTATCAAAAACTGTAATTTTGAGTGTGACCAATATGAGGCCAGTAAAACCCAATTTTTGTATTTGTGATCCTTTCCAAAATACCTGACTCTGGTAAAACTCACATAAATTCAATATTACAGGTTTTTTTAGACAAATTTCATGTTTGGTTTTGGAGTTATGACTATAAACCTTTCTTATTTAGTATGACAGTAATACTGTTATATTGAATAAAAAAAACTAACATCTGTCTTTGCAAACCTTACAAAAGATCATTTTTCTAGTACAACTAAAAAAAATACATATCTCTAGGCATTATTAGATATTTTGCATGTGTTGTTTAGAAGTTATGTTTGAATACATTTTTATTGCTTTTTTCGCATTATCTCAGGATTCTAAGAACATTATAGTCATATTGAGTAAAAAACTACTTTTTGCATTTGCAAGATTTAAAAAAGCATATGTTTCGAGTGAAACTCCCAATGATGCATTATTTCAGGCATTATTAGCCATTTTTCATGTGTGGTGTGGGAGTTATGTTTAAATAACTGTCATATTGAGTGTTACAGTATACAGTCATATTGAGTAAAACCTCATTTTTGTATTTGCAAACCATAGAAAAACAACTGTATCTAGTTAAACTCACATGTTTTCAATATCACAGGCATTTTTAGACATTTTGCACGTTTGGATTAGGAATTATGTTGGAATACATTTTTATTGCTTTTTTCGCATTATCTCAGGATTCTAAGTACATTACTGTCAAATTTAGTAAAAAAATACTTTTGGTTTGTGCAAACCTTACCAAATGTTTTTTTTCCAGTAAAACTCTCAAAGATAAATTTCTTCAGGCATTATTAGACATTTTGCATTTCTACTTTTGGAGTTATGTATCAAAAACTGTCATTTTGAGTATGACCAATATGAGGCCAGAAAAACCCAATTTTTGTATTTGTGATCCTTTCCAAAATACCTGACTCTGGTAAAACTCACATAAATTCAATATTACAGGTTTTTTTAGACAAATTTCATGTTTGGTTTTGGAGTTATGACTATAAACCTTTCTTATTTAGTATGACAGTAATACTGTTATATTGAATAAAAAAAACTAACATCTGTCTTTGCAAACCTTACAAAAGATCATTTTTCTAGTACAACTAACAAAAATACATATCTCTAGGCATCATTAGATATTTTGCATGTGTTGTTTAGAAGTTATGTTTGAATACAATTGTATTGCTCTTTTCTCATTATCTCAGGAATCTAAGAACATTATAGTCATATTGAGTAAAAAACTACTTTTTGCATTTGCAAGATTTAAAAAAGCATATGTTTCGAGTGAAACTCCCAATGATGCATTATTTCAGGCATTATTAGCCATTTTTCATGTGTGGTGTAGGAGTTATGTTTAAATAACTGTCATATTGAGTGTTACAGTATACAGTCATATTGAGTAAAACCTCAATTTTGTATTTGCAAACCATAGAAAAACAACTGTATCTAGTTAAACTCACATGTTTTCAATATCACAGGCATTTTTAGACACTTTGCAGGTTTGGATTAGGAATTATGTTGGAATACATTTTTATTGCTTTTTTCGCATTATCTCAGGATTCTAAGTACATTACTGTCAAATTTAGTAAAAAAATACTTTTGGTTTTTGCAAACCTTACCAAATGTTAGTTTCCAGTAAAACTCTCAAAGATACATTTCTTCAGGCATTATTAGACATTTTGCATTTCTACTTTTGGAGTTATGCATCAAAAACTGTCATTTTGAGTGTGACCAATATGAGGCCAGTAAAACCCAATTTTTGTATTTGTGATCCTTTCCAAAATACCTGATTCTGGTAAAACTCACATAAATTCAATATTACAGGCTTTTTTAGACAAATTTCATGTTTGGTTTTGGAGTTATGACTATAAACCTTTCTTATTTAGTATGACAGTAATACTGTTATATTAAATAAAAAAAACTAACATCTGTCTTTGCAAACCTTACAAAAGATCATTTTTCTAGTACAACTAACAAAAATACATATCTCTAGGCATTATTAAATATTTTGCATGTGTTGTTTAGAAGTTATGTTTGAATACATTTTTATTGCTTTTTTCGCATTATCTCAGGATTCTAAGAACATTATAGTCATATTGAGTAAAAAACTACTTTTTGCATTTCCAAGATTTAAAAAAGCATATGTTTCGAGTGAAACTCCCAATGATGCATTATTTCAGGCATTATTAGCCATTTTTCATGTGTGGTGTAGGAGTTATGTTTAAATAACTGTCATATTGAGTGTTACAGTATACAGTCATATTGAGTAAAACCTCATTTTTGTATTTGCAAACCATAGAAAAACAACTGTATCTAGTTAAACTCACATGTTTTCAATATCACAGGCATTTTTAGACATTTTGCACGTTTGGATTAGGAATTATGTTGGAATACATTTTTATTGCTTTTTTCGCATTATCTCAGGATTCTAAGTACATTACTGTCAAATTTAGTAAAAAAATACTTTTGGTTTGTGCAAACCTTACCAAATGTTTTTTTTCCAGTAAAACTCTCAAAGATAAATTTCTTCAGGCATTATTAGACATTTTGCATTTCTACTTTTGGAGTTATGTATCAAAAACTGTCATTTTGAGTATGACCAATATGAGGCCAGAAAAACCCAATTTTTGTATTTGTGATCCTTTCCAAAATACCTGACTCTGGTAAAACTCACATAAATTCAATATTACAGGTTTTTTTAGACAAATTTCATGTTTGGTTTTGGAGTTATGACTATAAACCTTTCTTATTTAGTATGACAGTAATACTGTTATATTGAATAAAAAAAACTAACATCTGTCTTTGCAAACCTTACAAAAGATCATTTTTCTAGTACAACTAACAAAAATACATATCTCTAGGCATTATTAGATATTTTGCATGTGTTGTTTAGAAGTTATGTTTGAATACATTTTTATTGCTTTTTTCGCATTATCTCAGGATTCTAAGAACATTATAGTCATATTGAGTAAAAAACTACTTTTTGCATTTGCAAGATTTAAAAAAGCATATGTTTCGAGTGAAACTCCCAATGATGCATTATTTCAGGCATTATTAGCCATTTTTCATGTGTGGTGTAGGAGTTATGTTTAAATAACTGTCATATTGAGTGTTACAGTATACAGTCATATTGAGTAAAACCTCATTTTTGTATTTGCAAACCATAGAAAAACAACTGTATCTAGTTAAACTCACATGTTTTCAATATCACAGGCATTTTTAGACATTTTGCACGTTTGGATTAGGAATTATGTTGGAATACATTTTTATTGCTTTTTTCGCATTATCTCAGGATTCTAAGTACATTACTGTCAAATTTAGTAAAAAAATACTTTTGGTTTTTGCAAACCTTACCAAATGTTTTTTTTCCAGTAAAACTCTCAAAGATACATTTCTTCAGGCATTATTAGACATTTTGCATTTCTACTTTTGGAGTTATGCATCAAAAACTGTCATTTTGAGTGTGACCAATATGAGGCCAGTAAAACCCAATTTTTGTATTTGTGATCCTTTCCAAAATACCTGATTCTGGTAAAACTCACATAAATTCAATATTACAGGCTTTTTTAGACAAATTTCATGTTTGGTTTTGGAGTTATGACTATAAACCTTTCTTATTTAGTATGACAGTAATACTGTTATATTGAATAAAAAAAAAACTAACATCTGTCTTTGCAAACCTTACAAAAGATCATTTTTCTAGTACAACTAACAAAAATACATATCTCTAGGCATTATTAAATATTTTGCATGTGTTGTTTAGAAGTTATGTTTGAATACATTTTTATTGCTTTTTTCGCATTATCTCAGGATTCTAAGAACATTATAGCCATATTGAGTAAAAAACTACTTTTTGCATTTGCAAGATTTAAAAAAGCATATGTTTCGAGTGAAACTCCCAATGATGCATTATTTCAGGCATTATTAGCCATTTTCCATGTGTGGTGTAGGAGTTATGTTTAAATAACTGTCATATTGAGTGTTACAGTATACAGTCATATTGAGTAAAACCTCATTTTTGTATTTGCAAACCATAGAAAAACAACTGTATCTAGTTAAACTCACATGTTTTCAATATCACAGGCATTTTTAGACATTTTGCACGTTTGGATTAGGAATTATGTTGGAATACATTTTTATTGCTTTTTTCGCATTATCTCAGGATTCTAAGTACATTACTGTCAAATTTAGTAAAAAAATACTTTAGGTTTTTGCAAACCTTACCAAATGTTTTTTTTCCAGTAAAACTCTCAAAGATACATTTCTTCAGGCATTATTAGACATTTTGCATTTCTACTTTTGGAGTTATGTATCAAAAACTGTCATTTTGAGTGTGACCAATATGAGGCCAGTAAAACCCAATTTTTGTGTTTGTGATCCTTTCCAAAATACCTGATTCTGGTAAAACTCACATAAATTCAATATTACAGGCTTTTTTAGACAAATTTCATGTTTGGTTTTGGAGTTATGACTATAAACCTTTCTTATTTAGTATGACAGTAATACTGTTATATTGAATAAAAAAAACTAACATCTGTCTTTGCAAACCTTACAAAAGATCATTTTTCTAGTACAACTAACAAAAATACATATCTCTAGGCATTATTAAATATTTTGCATGTGTTGTTTAGAAGTTATGTTTGAATACATTTTTATTGCTTTTTTCGCATTATCTCAGGATTCTAAGAACATTATAGTCATATTGAGTAAAAAACTACTTTTTGCATTTGCAAGATTTAAAAAAGCATATGTTTCGAGTGAAACTCCCAATGATGCATTATTTCAGGCATTATTAGCCATTTTTCATGTGTGGTGTAGGAGTTCTGTTTAAATAACTGTCATATTGCGTGTTACAGTATACAGTCATATTGAGTAAAACCTCATTTTTGTATTTGCAAACCATAGAAAAACAACTGTATCTAGTTAAACTCACATGTTTTCAATATCACAGGCATGTTTAGACATTTTGCAGGTTTGGATTAGGAATTATGTTGGAATACATTTTTATTGCTTTTTTCGCATTATCTCAGGATTCTAAGTACATTACTGTCAAATTTAGTAAAAAAAATACTTTTGGTTTTTGCAAACCTTACCAAATGTTTTTTTTTCCAGTAAAACTCTTAAAGATACATTTCTTCAGGAATTATTAGACATTTTGCATTTCTACTTTTGGAGCTATGCATCAAAAACTGTCATTTTGAGTGTGACCAATATGAGGCCAGTAAAACCCAATTTTTGTATTTGTGATCCTTTCCAAAATACCTGATTCTGGTAAAACTCACATAAATTCAATATTACAGGCTTTTTTAGACCAATTTCATGTTTGGTTTTGGAGTTATGACTATAAACCTTTCTTATTTAGTATGACAGTAATACTGTTATATTGAATAAAGAAAAATAACATTTGTCTTTGCAAACGTTACAAAAGATCATTTTTCTAGTACAACTAACAAAAATACATATCTCTAGGCATTATTAGATATTTTTATGTGTTGTTTAGAAGTTATGTTTGAATACAATTTTATTGCTTTTTGCGCATTATCTCAGGAATCTAAGAACATTATAGTCATATTGGGTAAAAAACTACTTTTTGCATTTGCAAGATTTAAAAAAGCATATGTTTCGAGTGAAACTCCCAATGATGCATTATTTCAGGCATTATTAGCCATTTTTCATGTGTGGTATAGGAGTTATGTTTAAATAACTGTCATATTGAGTGTTACAGTATACAGTCATATTGAGTAAAACCTCATTTTTGTATTTGCAAACCATAGAAAAACAACTGTATCTAGTTAAACTCACATGTTTTCAATATCACAGGCATTTTTAGACACTTTGCAGGTTTGGATTAGGAATTATGTTGGAATACATTTTTATTGCTTTTTTCGCATTATCTCAGGATTCTAAGTACATTACTGTCAAATTTAGTAAAAAAATACTTTTGGTTTTTGCAAACCTTACCAAATGTTTTTTTTTTCCAGTAAAACTCTCAAAGATACATTTCTTCAGGCATTATTAGACATTTTGCATTTCTACTTTTGGAGTTATGCATCAAAAACTGTCATTTTGAGTGTGACCAATATGAGGCCAGTAAAACCCAATTTTTGTATTTGTGATCCTTTCCAAAATACCTGATTCTGGTAAAACTCACATAAATTCAATATTACAGGCTTTTTTAGACAAATTTCATGTTTGGTTTTGGAGTTATGACTATAAACCTTTCTTATTTAGTATGACAGTAATACTGTTATATTGAATAAAAAAAACTAACATCTGTCTTTGCAAACCTTACAAAAGATCATTTTTCTAGTACAACTAACAAAAATACATATCTCTAGGCATTATTAGATATTTTGCATGTGTTGTTTAGAAGTTATGTTTGAATACATTTTTATTGCTTTTTTCGCATTATCTCAGGATTCTAAGAACATTATAGTCATATTGAGTAAAAAACTACTTTTTGCATTTGCACGATTTAAAAAAGCATATGTTTCGAGTGAAACTCCCAATGATGCATTATTTCAGGCATTATTAGCCATTTTTCATGTGTGGTGTAGGAGTTATGTTTAAATAACTGTCATATTGAGTGTTACAGTATACAGTCATATTGAGTAAAACCTCATTTTTGTATTTGCAAACCATAGAAAAACAACTGTATCTAGTTAAACTCACATGTTTTCAATATCACAGGCATTTTTAGACATTTTGCACGTTTGGATTAGGAATTATGTTGGAATACATTTTTATTGCTTTTTTCGCATTATCTCAGGATTCTAAGTACATTACTGTCAAATTTAGTAAAAAAATACTTTTGGTTTTTGCAAACCTTACCAAATGTTTTTTTTCCAGTAAAACTCTCAAAGATACATTTCTTCAGGCATTATTAGACATTTTGCATTTCTACTTTTGGAGTTATGCATCAAAAACTCTCATTTTGAGTGTGACCAATATGAGGCCAGTAAATCCCAATTTTTGTATTTGTGATCCTTTCCAAAATACCTGATTCTGGTAAAACTCACATAAATTCAATATTACAGGCTTTTTTAGACAAATTTCATGTTTGGTTTTGGAGTTATGACTATAAACCTTTCTTATTTAGTATGACAGTAATACTGTTATATTGAATAAAAAAAAACTAACATCTGTCTTTGCAAACCTTACAAAAGATCATTTTTCTAGTACAACTAACAAAAATACATATCTCTAGGCATTATTAAATATTTTGCATGTGTTGTTTAGAAGTTATGTTTGAATACATTTTTATTGCTTTTTTCGCATTATCTCAGGATTCTAAGAACATTATAGTCATATTGAGTAAAAAACTACTTTTTGCATTTGCAAGATTTAAAAAAGCATATGTTTCGAGTGAAACTCCCAATGATGCATTATTTCAGGCATTATTAGCCATTTTTCATGTGTGGTGTAGGAGTTATGTTTAAATAACTGTCATATTGAGTGTTACAGTATACAGTCATATTGAGTAAAACCTCATTTTTGTATTTGCAAACCATAGAAAAACAACTGTATCTAGTTAAACTCACATGTTTTCAATATCACAGGCATTTTTAGACATTTTGCACGTTTGGATTAGGAATTATGTTGGAATACATTTTTATTGCTTTTTTCGCATTATCTCAGGATTCTAAGTACATTACTGTCAAATTTAGTAAAAAAATACTTTTGGTTTTTGCAAACCTTACCAAATGTTTTTTTTCCAGTAAAACTCTCAAAGATACATTTCTTCAGGCATTATTAGACATTTTGCATGTGTGGTGTAGGAGTTATGTTTAAATAACTGTCATATTGAGTGTTACAGTATACAGTCATATTGAGTAAAACCTCCTTTTTGTATTTGCAAACCATAGAAAAACAACTGTATCTAGTTAAACTCACATGTTTTCAATATCACAGGCATTTTTAGACACTTTGCAGGTTTGGATTAGGAATTATGTTGGAATACATTTTTATTGCTTTTTTCGCATTATCTCAGGATTCTAAGTACATTACTGTCAAATTTAGTAAAAAAATACTTTTGGTTTTTGCAAACCTTACCAAATGTTTTTTTTTCCAGTAAAACTCTCAAGGATACATTTCTTCAGGCATCATTAGACATTTTGCATTTCTACTTTTGGAGTTATGCATCAAAAACTGTCATTTTGAGTGTGACCAATATGAGGCCAGTAAAACCCAATTTTTGTATTTGTGATCCTTTCCAAAATACCTGATTCTGGTAAAACTCACATAAATTCAATATTACAGGCTTTTTTAGACAAATTTCATGTTTGGTTTTGGAGTTATGACTATAAACCTTTCTTATTTAGTATGACAGTAATACTGTTATATTGAATAAAAAAAAAACTAACATCTGTCTTTGCAAACCTTACAAAATATCATTTTTCTAGTACAACTAACAAGAATACATATCTCTAGGCATTATTAAATATTTTGCATGTATTGTTTAGAAGTTATGTTTGAATACATTTGTATTGCTTTTTTCGCATTATCTCAGGATTCTAGAACATTATAGTCATATTGAGTAAAAAACTTCTTTTTGCATTTGCAAGATTTAAAAAAGCATATGTTTCGAGTGAAACTCCCAATGATGCATTATTTCAGGCATTATTAGCCATTTTTCATGTGTGGTGTAGGAGTTATGTTTAAATAACTGTCATATTGAGTGTTACAGTATACAGTCATATTGAGTAAAACCTCCTTTTTGTATTTGCAAACCATAGAAAAACGACTGTATCTAGTTAAACTCACATGTTTTCAATATCACAGGCATTTTTAGACATTTTGCACGTTTGGATTAGGAATTATGTTGGAATACATTTTTATTGCTTTTTTCGCATTATCTCAGGATTCTAAGTACATTACTGTCAAATTTAGTAAAAAAATACTTTTGGTTTTTGCAAACCTTACCAAATGTTTTTTTTCCAGTAAAACTCTCAAAGATACATTTCTTCAGGCATTATTAGACATTTTGCATTTCTACTTTTGGAGTTATGCATCAAAAACTGTCATTTTGAGTGTGACCAATATGAGGCCAGTAAAACCCAATTTTTGTATTTGTGATCCTTTCCAAAATACCTGATTCTGGTAAAACTCACATAAATTCAATATTACAGGCTTTTTTAGACAAATTTCATGTTTGGTTTTGGAGTTATGACTATAAACCTTTCTTATTTAGTATGACAGTAATACTGTTATATTGAATAAAAAAACTAACATCTGTCTTTGCAAACCTTACAAAAGATCATTTTTCTAGTACAACTAACAAAAATACATATCTCTAGGCATTATTAAATATTTTGCATGTATTGTTTAGAAGTTATGTTTGAATACATTTTTATTGCTTTTTTCGCATTATCTCAGGATTCTAAGAACATTATAGTCATATTGAGTAAAAAACTACTTTTTGCATTTGCAAGATTTAAAAAAGCATATGTTTCGAGTGAAACTCCCAATGATGCATTATTTCAGGCATTATTAGCCATTTTTCATGTGTGGTGTAGGAGTTATGTTTAAATAACTGTCATATTGAGTGTTACAGTATACAGTCATATTGAGTAAAACCTCCTTTTTGTATTTGCAAACCATAGAAAAACGACTGTATCTAGTTAAACTCACATGTTTTCAATATCACAGGCATTTTTAGACATTTTGCACGTTCGGATTAGGAATTATGTTGGAATACAGTTTCATTGCTTTTTTCGCATTATCTCAGGATTCTAAGTACATTACTGTCAAATTTAGTAAAAAAATACTTTTGGTTTTTGCAAACTTTACCAAATGTTTTTTTTCCAGTAAAACTCTCAAAGATACATTTCTTCAGGCATTATTAGACGTTTTGCATTTCTACTTTTGGAGTTATGTATCAAAAACTGTCATTTTGAGTGTGACCAATATGAGGCCAGTAAAACCCAATTTTTGTATTTGTGATCCTTTCCAAAATACCTGATTCTGGTAAAACTCACATAAATTCAATATTACAGGCTTTTTTAGACAAATTTCATGTTTGGTTTTGGAGTTATGACTATAAACCTTTCTTATTTAGTATGACAGTAATACTGTTATATTGAATAAAAAAAACTAACATCTGTCTTTGCAAACCTTACAAAAGATCATTTTTCTAGTACAACTAACAAAAATACATATCTCTAGGCATTATTAGATATTTTGCATGTGTTGTTTAGAAGTTATGTTTGAATACATTTTTATTGCTTTTTTCGCATTATCTCAGGATTCTAAGAACATTATAGTCATATTGAGTAAAAAACTACTTTTTGCATTTGCACGATTTAAAAAAGCATATGTTTCGAGTGAAACTCCCAATGATGCATTATTTCAGGCATTATTAGCCATTTTTCATGTGTGGTGTAGGAGTTATGTTTAAATAACTGTCATATTGAGTGTTACAGTATACAGTCATATTGAGTAAAACCTCATTTTTGTATTTGCAAACCATAGAAAAACAACTGTATCTAGTTAAACTCACATGTTTTCAATATCACAGGCATTTTTAGACATTTTGCACGTTTGGATTAGGAATTATGTTGGAATACATTTTTATTGCTTTTTTCGCATTATCTCAGGATTCTAAGTACATTACTGTCAAATTTAGTAAAAAAATACTTTTGGTTTTTGCAAACCTTACCAAATGTTTTTTTTCCAGTAAAACTCTCAAAGATAAATTTCTTCAGGCATTATTAGACATTTTGCATGTGTGGTGTAGGAGTTATGTTTAAATAACTGTCATATTGAGTGTTACAGTATACAGTCATATTGAGTAAAACTTCCTTTTTGTATTTGCAAACCATAGAAAAACAACTGTATCTAGTTAAACTCACATGTTTTCAATATCACAGGCATTTTTAGACATTTTGCACGTTTGGATTAGGAATTATGTTGGAATACATTTTTATTGCTTTTTTCGCATTATCTCAGGATTCTAAGTACATTACTGTCAAATTTAGTAAAAAAATACTTTTGGTTTTTGCAAACCTTACCAAATGTTTTTTTTCCAGTAAAACTCTCAAAGATACATTTCTTCAGGCATTATTAGACATTTTGCATTTCTACTTTTGGAGTTATGCATCAAAAACTCTCATTTTGAGTGTGACCAATATGAGGCCAGTAAATCCCAATTTTTGTATTTGTGATCCTTTCCAAAATACCTGATTCTGGTAAAACTCACATAAATTCAATATTACAGGCTTTTTTAGACAAATTTCATGTTTGGTTTTGGAGTTATGACTATAAACCTTTCTTATTTAGTATGACAGTAATACTGTTATATTGAATAAAAAAAAACTAACATCTGTCTTTGCAAACCTTACAAAAGATCATTTTTCTAGTACAACTAACAAAAATACATATCTCTAGGCATTATTAAATATTTTGCATGTGTTGTTTAGAAGTTATGTTTGAATACATTTTTATTGCTTTTTTCGCATTATCTCAGGATTCTAAGAACATTATAGTCATATTGAGTAAAAAACTACTTTTTGCATTTGCAAGATTTAAAAAAGCATATGTTTCGAGTGAAACTCCCAATGATGCATTATTTCAGGCATTATTAGCCATTTTTCATGTGTGGTGTAGGAGTTATGTTTAAATAACTGTCATATTGAGTGTTACAGTATACAGTCATATTGAGTAAAACCTCATTTTTGTATTTGCAAACCATAGAAAAACAACTGTATCTAGTTAAACTCACATGTTTTCAATATCACAGGCATTTTTAGACATTTTGCACGTTTGGATTAGGAATTATGTTGGAATACATTTTTATTGCTTTTTTCGCATTATCTCAGGATTCTAAGTACATTACTGTCAAATTTAGTAAAAAAATACTTTTGGTTTTTGCAAACCTTACCAAATGTTTTTTTTCCAGTAAAACTCTCAAAGATACATTTCTTCAGGCATTATTAGACATTTTGCATGTGTGGTGTAGGAGTTATGTTTAAATAACTGTCATATTGAGTGTTACAGTATACAGTCATATTGAGTAAAACCTCCTTTTTGTATTTGCAAACCATAGAAAAACAACTGTATCTAGTTAAACTCACATGTTTTCAATATCACAGGCATTTTTAGACACTTTGCAGGTTTGGATTAGGAATTATGTTGGAATACATTTTTATTGCTTTTTTCGCATTATCTCAGGATTCTAAGTACATTACTGTCAAATTTAGTAAAAAAATACTTTTGGTTTTTGCAAACCTTACCAAATGTTTTTTTTTTCCAGTAAAACTCTCAAGGATACATTTCTTCAGGCATCATTAGACATTTTGCATTTCTACTTTTGGAGTTATGCATCAAAAACTGTCATTTTGAGTGTGACCAATATGAGGCCAGTAAAACCCAATTTTTGTATTTGTGATCCTTTCCAAAATACCTGATTCTGGTAAAACTCACATAAATTCAATATTACAGGCTTTTTTAGACAAATTTCATGTTTGGTTTTGGAGTTATGACTATAAACCTTTCTTATTTAGTATGACAGTAATACTGTTATATTGAATAAAAAAAAAACTAACATCTGTCTTTGCAAACCTTACAAAATATCATTTTTCTAGTACAACTAACAAGAATACATATCTCTAGGCATTATTAAATATTTTGCATGTATTGTTTAGAAGTTATGTTTGAATACATTTGTATTGCTTTTTTCGCATTATCTCAGGATTCTAAGAACATTATAGTCATATTGAGTAAAAAACTTCTTTTTGCATTTGCAAGATTTAAAAAAGCATATGTTTCGAGTGAAACTCCCAATGATGCATTATTTCAGGCATTATTAGCCATTTTTCATGTGTGGTGTAGGAGTTATGTTTAAATAACTGTCATATTGAGTGTTACAGTATACAGTCATATTGAGTAAAACCTCCTTTTTGTATTTGCAAACCATAGAAAAACGACTGTATCTAGTTAAACTCACATGTTTTCAATATCACAGGCATTTTTAGACATTTTGCACGTTTGGATTAGGAATTATGTTGGAATACATTTTTATTGCTTTTTTCGCATTATCTCAGGATTCTAAGTACATTACTGTCAAATTTAGTAAAAAAATACTTTTGGTTTTTGCAAACCTTACCAAATGTTTTTTTTCCAGTAAAACTCTCAAAGATACATTTCTTCAGGCATTATTAGACATTTTGCATTTCTACTTTTGGAGTTATGCATCAAAAACTGTCATTTTGAGTGTGACCAATATGAGGCCAGTAAAACCCAATTTTTGTATTTGTGATCCTTTCCAAAATACCTGATTCTGGTAAAACTCACATAAATTCAATATTACAGGCTTTTTTAGACAAATTTCATGTTTGGTTTTGGAGTTATGACTATAAACCTTTCTTATTTAGTATGACAGTAATACTGTTATATTGAATAAAAAAACTAACATCTGTCTTTGCAAACCTTACAAAAGATCATTTTTCTAGTACAACTAACAAAAATACATATCTCTAGGCATTATTAAATATTTTGCATGTATTGTTTAGAAGTTATGTTTGAATACATTTTTATTGCTTTTTTCGCATTATCTCAGGATTCTAAGAACATTATAGTCATATTGAGTAAAAAACTACTTTTTGCATTTGCAAGATTTAAAAAAGCATATGTTTCGAGTGAAACTCCCAATGATGCATTATTTCAGGCATTATTAGCCATTTTTCATGTGTGGTGTAGGAGTTATGTTTAAATAACTGTCATATTGAGTGTTACAGTATACAGTCATATTGAGTAAAACCTCCTTTTTGTATTTGCAAACCATAGAAAAACGACTGTATCTAGTTAAACTCACATGTTTTCAATATCACAGGCATTTTTAGACATTTTGCACGTTCGGATTAGGAATTATGTTGGAATACAGTTTCATTGCTTTTTTCGCATTATCTCAGGATTCTAAGTACATTACTGTCAAATTTAGTAAAAAAATACTTTTGGTTTTTGCAAACTTTACCAAATGTTTTTTTTTCCAGTAAAACTCTCAAAGATACATTTCTTCAGGCATTATTAGACGTTTTGCATTTCTACTTTTGGAGTTATGTATCAAAAACTGTCATTTTGAGTGTGACCAATATGAGGCCAGTAAAACCCAATTTTTGTATTTGTGATCCTTTCCAAAATACCTGACTCTGGTAAAACTCACATGAATTCAATATTACAGGTTTTTCTAGACAAATTTCATGTTTGGTTTTGGAGTTATGACTATAAACCTTTCTTATTTAGTATGACAGTAATACTGTTATATTGAATAAAAAAAACTAACATCTGTCTTTGCAAACCTTACAAAAGATCATTTTTCTAGTACAACTAACAAAAATACATATCTCTAGGCATTATTAGATATTTTGCATGTGTTGTTTAGAAGTTATGTTTGAATACAATTTTATTGCTTTTTTCGCATTATCTCAGGAATCTAAGAACATTATAGTCATATTGAGTAAAAAACTACTTTTTGCATTTGCAATATTTAAAAAAGCATATGTTTCGAGTGAAACTCCCAATGATGCATTATTTCAGGCATTATTAGCCATTTTTCATGTGTGGTGTAGGAGTTATGTTTAAATAACTGTCATATTGAGTGTTACAGTATACAGTCATATTGAGTAAAACCTCATTTTTGTATTTGCAAACCATAGAAAAACAACTGTATCTAGTTAAACTCACATGTTTTCAATATCACAGGCATTTTTAGACATTTTGCACGTTTGGATTAGGAATTATGTTGGAATACATTTTTATTGCTTTTTTCGCATTATCTCAGGATTCTAAGTACATTACTGTCAAATTTAGTAAAAAAATACTTTTGGTTTTTGCAAACCTTACCAAATGTTTTTTTTCCAGTAAAACTCTCAAAGATACATTTCTTCAGGCATTATTAGACATTTTGCATGTGTGGTGTAGGAGTTATGTTTAAATAACTGTCATATTGAGTGTTACAGTATACAGTCATATTGAGTAAAACCTCCTTTTTGTATTTGCAAACCATAGAAAAACAACTGTATCTAGTTAAACTCACATGTTTTCAATATCACAGGCATTTTTAGACACTTTGCAGGTTTGGATTAGGAATTATGTTGGAATACATTTTTATTGCTTTTTTCGCATTATCTCAGGATTCTAAGTACATTACTGTCAAATTTAGTAAAAAAATACTTTTGGTTTTTGCAAACCTTACCAAATGTTTTTTTTTTCCAGTAAAACTCTCAAGGATACATTTCTTCAGGCATCATTAGACATTTTGCATTTCTACTTTTGGAGTTATGCATCAAAAACTGTCATTTTGAGTGTGACCAATATGAGGCCAGTAAAACCCAATTTTTGTATTTGTGATCCTTTCCAAAATACCTGATTCTGGTAAAACTCACATAAATTCAATATTACAGGCTTTTTTAGACAAATTTCATGTTTGGTTTTGGAGTTATGACTATAAACCTTTCTTATTTAGTATGACAGTAATACTGTTATATTGAATAAAAAAAAAACTAACATCTGTCTTTGCAAACCTTACAAAATATCATTTTTCTAGTACAACTAACAAGAATACATATCTCTAGGCATTATTAAATATTTTGCATGTATTGTTTAGAAGTTATGTTTGAATACATTTGTATTGCTTTTTTCGCATTATCTCAGGATTCTAAGAACATTATAGTCATATTGAGTAAAAAACTACTTTTTGCATTTGCAAGATTTAAAAAAGCATATGTTTCGAGTGAAACTCCCAATGATGCATTATTTCAGGCATTATTAGCCATTTTTCATGTGTGGTGTAGGAGTTATGTTTAAATAACTGTCATATTGAGTGTTACAGTATACAGTCATATTGAGTAAAACCTCCTTTTTGTATTTGCAAACCATAGAAAAACGACTGTATCTAGTTAAACTCACATGTTTTCAATATCACAGGCATTTTTAGACATTTTGCACGTTTGGATTAGGAATTATGTTGGAATACATTTTTATTGCTTTTTTCGCATTATCTCAGGATTCTAAGTACATTACTGTCAAATTTAGTAAAAAAATACTTTTGGTTTTTGCAAACCTTACCAAATGTTTTTTTTCCAGTAAAACTCTCAAAGATACATTTCTTCAGGCATTATTAGACATTTTGCATTTCTACTTTTGGAGTTATGCATCAAAAACTGTCATTTTGAGTGTGACCAATATGAGGCCAGTAAAACCCAATTTTTGTATTTGTGATCCTTTCCAAAATACCTGATTCTGGTAAAACTCACATAAATTCAATATTACAGGCTTTTTTAGACAAATTTCATGTTTGGTTTTGGAGTTATGACTATAAACCTTTCTTATTTAGTATGACAGTAATACTGTTATATTGAATAAAAAAACTAACATCTGTCTTTGCAAACCTTACAAAAGATCATTTTTCTAGTACAACTAACAAAAATACATATCTCTAGGCATTATTAAATATTTTGCATGTATTGTTTAGAAGTTATGTTTGAATACATTTTTATTGCTTTTTTCGCATTATCTCAGGATTCTAAGAACATTATAGTCATATTGAGTAAAAAACTACTTTTTGCATTTGCAAGATTTAAAAAAGCATATGTTTCGAGTGAAACTCCCAATGATGCATTATTTCAGGCATTATTAGCCATTTTTCATGTGTGGTGTAGGAGTTATGTTTAAATAACTGTCATATTGAGTGTTACAGTATACAGTCATATTGAGTAAAACCTCCTTTTTGTATTTGCAAACCATAGAAAAACGACTGTATCTAGTTAAACTCACATGTTTTCAATATCACAGGCATTTTTAGACATTTTGCACGTTCGGATTAGGAATTATGTTGGAATACAGTTTCATTGCTTTTTTCGCATTATCTCAGGATTCTAAGTACATTACTGTCAAATTTAGTAAAAAAATACTTTTGGTTTTTGCAAACTTTACCAAATGTTTTTTTTCCAGTAAAACTCTCAAAGATACATTTCTTCAGGCATTATTAGACGTTTTGCATTTCTACTTTTGGAGTTATGTATCAAAAACTGTCATTTTGAGTGTGACCAATATGAGGCCAGTAAAACCCAATTTTTGTATTTGTGATCCTTTCCAAAATACCTGACTCTGGTAAAACTCACATGAATTCAATATTACAGGTTTTTCTAGACAAATTTCATGTTTGGTTTTGGAGTTATGACTATAAACCTTTCTTATTTAGTATGACAGTAATACTGTTATATTGAATAAAAAAAACTAACATCTGTCTTTGCAAACCTTACAAAAGATCATTTTTCTAGTACAACTAACAAAAATACATATCTCTAGGCATTATTAGATATTTTGCATGTGTTGTTTAGAAGTTATGTTTGAATACAATTTTATTGCTTTTTTCGCATTATCTCAGGAATCTAAGAACATTATAGTCATATTGAGTAAAAAACTACTTTTTGCATTTGCAATATTTAAAAAAGCATATGTTTCGAGTGAAACTCCCAATGATGCATTATTTCAGGCATTATTAGCCATTTTTCATGTGTGGTGTAGGAGTTATGTTTAAATAACTGTCATATTGAGTGTTACAGTATACAGTCATATTGAGTAAAACCTCATTTTTGTATTTGCAAACCATAGAAAAACAACTGTATCTAGTTAAACTCACATGTTTTCAATATCACAGGCATTTTTAGACATTTTGCACGTTTGGATTAGGAATTATGTTGGAATACATTTTTATTGCTTTTTTCGCATTATCTCAGGATTCTAAGTACATTACTGTCAAATTTAGTAAAAAAATACTTTTGGTTTTTGCAAACCTTACCAAATGTTTTTTTTCCAGTAAAACTCTCAAAGATACATTTCTTCAGGCATTATTAGACATTTTGCATGTGTGGTGTAGGAGTTATGTTTAAATAACTGTCATATTGAGTGTTACAGTATACAGTCATATTGAGTAAAACCTCCTTTTTGTATTTGCAAACCATAGAAAAACAACTGTATCTAGTTAAACTCACATGTTTTCAATATCACAGGCATTTTTAGACACTTTGCAGGTTTGGATTAGGAATTATGTTGGAATACATTTTTATTGCTTTTTTCGCATTATCTCAGGATTCTAAGTACATTACTGTCAAATTTAGTAAAAAAATACTTTTGGTTTTTGCAAACTTTACCAAATGTTTTTTTTCCAGTAAAACTCTCAAGGATACATTTCTTCAGGCATCATTAGACATTTTGCATTTCTACTTTTGGAGTTATGCATCAAAAACTGTCATTTTGAGTGTGACCAATATGAGGCCAGTAAAACCCAATTTTTGTATTTGTGATCCTTTCCAAAATACCTGATTCTGGTAAAACTCACATAAATTCAATATTACAGGCTTTTTTAGACAAATTTCATGTTTGGTTTTGGAGTTATGACTATAAACCTTTCTTATTTAGTATGACAGTAATACTGTTATATTGAATAAAAAAAAAACTAACATCTGTCTTTGCAAACCTTACAAAATATCATTTTTCTAGTACAACTAACAAGAATACATATCTCTAGGCATTATTAAATATTTTGCATGTATTGTTTAGAAGTTATGTTTGAATACATTTGTATTGCTTTTTTCGCATTATCTCAGGATTCTAAGAACATTATAGTCATATTGAGTAAAAAACTACTTTTTGCATTTGCAAGATTTAAAAAAGCATATGTTTCGAGTGAAACTCCCAATGATGCATTATTTCAGGCATTATTAGCCATTTTTCATGTGTGGTGTAGGAGTTATGTTTAAATAACTGTCATATTGAGTGTTACAGTATACAGTCATATTGAGTAAAACCTCCTTTTTGTATTTGCAAACCATAGAAAAACGACTGTATCTAGTTAAACTCACATGTTTTCAATATCACAGGCATTTTTAGACATTTTGCACGTTTGGATTAGGAATTATGTTGGAATACATTTTTATTGCTTTTTTCGCATTATCTCAGGATTCTAAGTACATTACTGTCAAATTTAGTAAAAAAATACTTTTGGTTTTTGCAAACCTTACCAAATGTTTTTTTTCCAGTAAAACTCTCAAAGATACATTTCTTCAGGCATTATTAGACATTTTGCATTTCTACTTTTGGAGTTATGCATCAAAAACTGTCATTTTGAGTGTGACCAATATGAGGCCAGTAAAACCCAATTTTTGTATTTGTGATCCTTTCCAAAATACCTGATTCTGGTAAAACTCACATAAATTCAATATTACAGGCTTTTTTAGACAAATTTCATGTTTGGTTTTGGAGTTATGACTATAAACCTTTCTTATTTAGTATGACAGTAATACTGTTATATTGAATAAAAAAACTAACATCTGTCTTTGCAAACCTTACAAAAGATCATTTTTCTAGTACAACTAACAAAAATACATATCTCTAGGCATTATTAAATATTTTGCATGTATTGTTTAGAAGTTATGTTTGAATACATTTTTATTGCTTTTTTCGCATTATCTCAGGATTCTAAGAACATTATAGTCATATTGAGTAAAAAACTACTTTTTGCATTTGCAAGATTTAAAAAAGCATATGTTTCGAGTGAAACTCCCAATGATGCATTATTTCAGGCATTATTAGCCATTTTTCATGTGTGGTGTAGGAGTTATGTTTAAATAACTGTCATATTGAGTGTTACAGTATACAGTCATATTGAGTAAAACCTCCTTTTTGTATTTGCAAACCATAGAAAAACGACTGTATCTAGTTAAACTCACATGTTTTCAATACCACAGGCATTTTTAGACATTTTGCACGTTCGGATTAGGAATTATGTTGGAATACATTTTCATTGCTTTTTTCGCATTATCTCAGGATTCTAAGTACATTACTGTCAAATTTAGTAAAAAAATACTTTTGGTTTTTGCAAACTTTACCAAATGATTTTTTTCCAGTAAAACTCTCAAAGATACATTTCTTCAGGCATTATTAGACGTTTTGCATTTCTACTTTTGGAGTTATGTATCAAAAACTGTCATTTTGAGTGTGACCAATATGAGGCCAGTAAAACCCAATTTTTGTATTTGTGATCCTTTCCAAAATACCTGACTCTGGTAAAACTCACATGAATTCAATATTACAGGTTTTTCTAGACAAATTTCATGTTTGGTTTTGGAGTTATGACTATAAACCTTTCTTATTTAGTATGACAGTAATACTGTTATATTGAATAAAAAAAACTAACATCTGTCTTTGCAAACCTTACAAAAGATCATTTTTCTAGTACAACTAACAAAAATACATATCTCTAGGCATTATTAGATATTTTGCATGTGTTGTTTAGAAGTTATGTTTGAATACAATTTTATTGCTTTTTTCGCATTATCTCAGGAATCTAAGAACATTATAGTCATATTGAGTAAAAAACTACTTTTTGCATTTGCAATATTTAAAAAAGCATATGTTTCGAGTGAAACTCCCAATGATGCATTATTTCAGGCATTATTAGCCATTTTTCATGTGTGGTGTAGGAGTTATGTTTAAATAACTGTCATATTGAGTGTTACAGTATACAGTCATATTGAGTAAAACCTCATTTTTGTATTTGCAAACCATAGAAAAACAACTGTATCTAGTTAAACTCACATGTTTTCAATATCACAGGCATTTTTAGACATTTTGCACGTTTGGATTAGGAATTATGTTGGAATACATTTTTATTGCTTTTTTCGCATTATCTCAGGATTCTAAGTACATTACTGTCAAATTTAGTAAAAAAATACTTTTGGTTTTTGCAAACCTTACCAAATGTTTTTTTTCCAGTAAAACTCTCAAAGATACATTTCTTCAGGCATTATTAGACATTTTGCATGTGTGGTGTAGGAGTTATGTTTAAATAACTGTCATATTGAGTGTTACAGTATACAGTCATATTGAGTAAAACCTCCTTTTTGTATTTGCAAACCATAGAAAAACAACTGTATCTAGTTAAACTCACATGTTTTCAATATCACAGGCATTTTTAGACACTTTGCAGGTTTGGATTAGGAATTATGTTGGAATACATTTTTATTGCTTTTTTCGCATTATCTCAGGATTCTAAGTACATTACTGTCAAATTTAGTAAAAAAATACTTTTGGTTTTTGCAAACCTTACCAAATGTTTTTTTTTTCCAGTAAAACTCTCAAGGATACATTTCTTCAGGCATCATTAGACATTTTGCATTTCTACTTTTGGAGTTATGCATCAAAAACTGTCATTTTGAGTGTGACCAATATGAGGCCAGTAAAACCCAATTTTTGTATTTGTGATCCTTTCCAAAATACCTGATTCTGGTAAAACTCACATAAATTCAATATTACAGGCTTTTTTAGACAAATTTCATGTTTGGTTTTGGAGTTATAACTATAAACCTTTCTTATTTAGTATGACAGTAATACTGTTATATTGAATAAAAAAAAAACTAACATCTGTCTTTGCAAACCTTACAAAATATCATTTTTCTAGTACAACTAACAAGAATACATATCTCTAGGCATTATTAAATATTTTGCATGTATTGTTTAGAAGTTATGTTTGAATACATTTGTATTGCTTTTTTCGCATTATCTCAGGATTCTAAGAACATTATAGTCATATTGAGTAAAAAACTACTTTTTGCATTTGCAAGATTTAAAAAAGCATATGTTTCGAGTGAAACTCCCAATGATGCATTATTTCAGGCATTATTAGCCATTTTTCATGTGTGGTGTAGGAGTTATGTTTAAATAACTGTCATATTGAGTGTTACAGTATACAGTCATATTGAGTAAAACCTCCTTTTTGTATTTGCAAACCATAGAAAAACGACTGTATCTAGTTAAACTCACATGTTTTCAATATCACAGGCATTTTTAGACATTTTGCACGTTTGGATTAGGAATTATGTTGGAATACATTTTTATTGCTTTTTTCGCATTATCTCAGGATTCTAAGTACATTACTGTCAAATTTAGTAAAAAAATACTTTTGGTTTTTGCAAATCTTACCAAATGTTTTTTTTCCAGTAAAACTCTCAAAGATACATTTCTTCAGGCATTATTAGACATTTTGCATTTCTACTTTTGGAGTTATGCATCAAAAACTGTCATTTTGAGTGTGACCAATATGAGGCCAGTAAAACCCAATTTTTGTATTTGTGATCCTTTCCAAAATACCTGATTCTGGTAAAACTCACATAAATTCAATATTACAGGCTTTTTTAGACAAATTTCATGTTTGGTTTTGGAGTTATGACTATAAACCTTTCTTATTTAGTATGACAGTAATACTGTTATATTGAATAAAAAAACTAACATCTGTCTTTGCAAACCTTACAAAAGATCATTTTTCTAGTACAACTAACAAAAATACATATCTCTAGGCATTATTAAATATTTTGCATGTATTGTTTAGAAGTTATGTTTGAATACATTTTTATTGCTTTTTTCGCATTATCTCAGGATTCTAAGAACATTATAGTCATATTGAGTAAAAAACTACTTTTTGCATTTGCAAGATTTAAAAAAGCATATGTTTCGAGTGAAACTCCCAATGATGCATTATTTCAGGCATTATTAGCCATTTTTCATGTGTGGTGTAGGAGTTATGTTTAAATAACTGTCATATTGAGTGTTACAGTATACAGTCATATTGAGTAAAACCTCCTTTTTGTATTTGCAAACCATAGAAAAACGACTGTATCTAGTTAAACTCACATGTTTTCAATATCACAGGCATTTTTAGACATTTTGCACGTTCGGATTAGGAATTATGTTGGAATACAGTTTCATTGCTTTTTTCGCATTATCTCAGGATTCTAAGTACATTACTGTCAAATTTAGTAAAAAAATACTTTTGGTTTTTGCAAACTTTACCAAATGTTTTTTTTCCAGTAAAACTCTCAAAGATACATTTCTTCAGGCATTATTAGACGTTTTGCATTTCTACTTTTGGAGTTATGTATCAAAAACTGTCATTTTGAGTGTGACCAATATGAGGCCAGTAAAACCCAATTTTTGTATTTGTGATCCTTTCCAAAATACCTGACTCTGGTAAAACTCACATGAATTCAATATTACAGGTTTTTCTAGACAAATTTCATGTTTGGTTTTGGAGTTATGACTATAAACCTTTCTTATTTAGTATGACAGTAATACTGTTATATTGAATAAAAAAAACTAACATCTGTCTTTGCAAACCTTACAAAAGATCATTTTTCTAGTACAACTAACAAAAATACATATCTCTAGGCATTATTAGATATTTTGCATGTGTTGTTTAGAAGTTATGTTTGAATACAATTTTATTGCTTTTTTCGCATTATCTCAGGAATCTAAGAACATTATAGTCATATTGAGTAAAAAACTACTTTTTGCATTTGCAATATTTAAAAAAGCATATGTTTCGAGTGAAACTCCCAATGATGCATTATTTCAGGCATTATTAGCCATTTTTCATGTGTGGTGTAGGAGTTATGTTTAAATAACTGTCATATTGAGTGTTACAGTATGCAGTCATATTGAGTAAAACCTCATTTTTGTATTTGCAAACCATAGAAAAACAACTGTATCTAGTTAAACTCACATGTTTTCAATATCACAGGCATTTTTAGACATTTTGCACGTTTGGATTAGGAATTATGTTGGAATACATTTTTATTGCTTTTTTCGCATTATCTCAGGATTCTAAGTACATTACTGTCAAATTTAGTAAAAAAATACTTTTGGTTTTTGCAAACCTTACCAAATGTTTTTTTTCCAGTAAAACTCTCAAAGATACATTTCTTCAGGCATTATTAGACATTTTGCATGTGTGGTGTAGGAGTTATGTTTAAATAACTGTCATATTGAGTGTTACAGTATACAGTCATATTGAGTAAAACCTCCTTTTTGTATTTGCAAACCATAGAAAAACAACTGTATCTAGTTAAACTCACATGTTTTCAATATCACAGGCATTTTTAGACACTTTGCAGGTTTGGATTAGGAATTATGTTGGAATACATTTTTATTGCTTTTTTCGCATTATCTCAGGATTCTAAGTACATTACTGTCAAATTTAGTAAAAAAATACTTTTGGTTTTTGCAAACCTTACCAAATGTTTTTTTTTTCCAGTAAAACTCTCAAGGATACATTTCTTCAGGCATCATTAGACATTTTGCATTTCTACTTTTGGAGTTATGCATCAAAAACTGTCATTTTGAGTGTGACCAATATGAGGCCAGTAAAACCCAATTTTTGTATTTGTGATCCTTTCCAAAATACCTGATTCTGGTAAAACTCACATAAATTCAATATTACAGGCTTTTTTAGACAAATTTCATGTTTGGTTTTGGAGTTATGACTATAAACCTTTCTTATTTAGTATGACAGTAATACTGTTATATTGAATAAAAAAAAAACTAACATCTGTCTTTGCAAACCTTACAAAATATCATTTTTCTAGTACAACTAACAAGAATACATATCTCTAGGCATTATTAAATATTTTGCATGTATTGTTTAGAAGTTATGTTTGAATACATTTGTATTGCTTTTTTCGCATTATCTCAGGATTCTAAGAACATTATAGTCATATTGAGTAAAAAACTACTTTTTGCATTTGCAAGATTTAAAAAAGCATATGTTTCGAGTGAAACTCCCAATGATGCATTATTTCAGGCATTATTAGCCATTTTTCATGTGTGGTGTAGGAGTTATGTTTAAATAACTGTCATATTGAGTGTTACAGTATACAGTCATATTGAGTAAAACCTCCTTTTTGTATTTGCAAACCATAGAAAAACGACTGTATCTAGTTAAACTCACATGTTTTCAATATCACAGGCATTTTTAGACATTTTGCACGTTTGGATTAGGAATTATGTTGGAATACATTTTTATTGCTTTTTTCGCATTATCTCAGGATTCTAAGTACATTACTGTCAAATTTAGTAAAAAAATACTTTTGGTTTTTGCAAACCTTACCAAATGTTTTTTTTCCAGTAAAACTCTCAAAGATACATTTCTTCAGGCATTATTAGACATTTTGCATTTCTACTTTTGGAGTTATGCATCAAAAACTGTCATTTTGAGTGTGACCAATATGAGGCCAGTAAAACCCAATTTTTGTATTTGTGATCCTTTCCAAAATACCTGATTCTGGTAAAACTCACATAAATTCAATATTACAGGCTTTTTTAGACAAATTTCATGTTTGGTTTTGGAGTTATGACTATAAACCTTTCTTATTTAGTATGACAGTAATACTGTTATATTGAATAAAAAAACTAACATCTGTCTTTGCAAACCTTACAAAAGATCATTTTTCTAGTACAACTAACAAAAATACATATCTCTAGGCATTATTAAATATTTTGCATGTATTGTTTAGAAGTTATGTTTGAATACATTTTTATTGCTTTTTTCGCATTATCTCAGGATTCTAAGAACATTATAGTCATATTGAGTAAAAAACTACTTTTTGCATTTGCAAGATTTAAAAAAGCATATGTTTCGAGTGAAACTCCCAATGATGCATTATTTCAGGCATTATTAGCCATTTTTCATGTGTGGTGTAGGAGTTATGTTTAAATAACTGTCATATTGAGTGTTACAGTATACAGTCATATTGAGTAAAACCTCCTTTTTGTATTTGCAAACCATAGAAAAACGACTGTATCTAGTTAAACTCACATGTTTTCAATATCACAGGCATTTTTAGACATTTTGCACGTTCGGATTAGGAATTATGTTGGAATACAGTTTCATTGCTTTTTTCGCATTATCTCAGGATTCTAAGTACATTACTGTCAAATTTAGTAAAAAAATACTTTTGGTTTTTGCAAACTTTACCAAATGTTTTTTTTCCAGTAAAACTCTCAAAGATACATTTCTTCAGGCATTATTAGACGTTTTGCATTTCTACTTTTGGAGTTATGTATCAAAAACTGTCATTTTGAGTGTGACCAATATGAGGCCAGTAAAACCCAATTTTTGTATTTGTGATCCTTTCCAAAATACCTGACTCTGGTAAAACTCACATGAATTCAATATTACAGGTTTTTCTAGACAAATTTCATGTTTGGTTTTGGAGTTATGACTATAAACCTTTCTTATTTAGTATGACAGTAATACTGTTATATTGAATAAAAAAAACTAACATCTGTCTTTGCAAACCTTACAAAAGATCATTTTTCTAGTACAACTAACAAAAATACATATCTCTAGGCATTATTAGATATTTTGCATGTGTTGTTTAGAAGTTATGTTTGAATACAATTTTATTGCTTTTTTCGCATTATCTCAGGAATCTAAGAACATTATAGTCATATTGAGTAAAAAACTACTTTTTGCATTTGCAATATTTAAAAAAGCATATGTTTCGAGTGAAACTCCCAATGATGCATTATTTCAGGCATTATTAGCCATTTTTCATGTGTGGTGTAGGAGTTATGTTTAAATAACTGTCATATTGAGTGTTACAGTATACAGTCATATTGAGTAAAACCTCATTTTTGTATTTGCAAACCATAGAAAAACAACTGTATCTAGTTAAACTCACATGTTTTCAATATCACAGGCATTTTTAGACATTTTGCACGTTTGGATTAGGAATTATGTTGGAATACATTTTTATTGCTTTTTTGGCATTATCTCAGGATTCTAAGTACATTACTGTCAAATTTAGTAAAAAAATACTTTTGGTTTTTGCAAACCTTACCAAATGTTTTTTTTCCAGTAAAACTCTCAAAGATACATTTCTTCAGGCATTATTAGACATTTTGCATTTCTACTTTTGGAGTTATGCATCAAAAACTGTCATTTTGAGTGTGACCAATATGAGGCCAGTAAAACCCAATTTTTGTATTTGTGATCCTTTCCAAAATACCTGATTCTGGTAAAACTCACATAAATTCAATATTACAGGCTTTTTTAGACAAATTTCATGTTTGGTTTTGGAGTTATGACTATAAACCTTTCTTATTTAGTATGACAGTAATACTGTTATATTGAATAAAAAAAAACTAACATCTGTCTTTGCAAACCTTACAAAAGATCATTTTTCTAGTACAACCAACAAAAATACATATCTCTAGGCATTATTAAATATTTTGCATGTGTTGTTTAGAAGTTATGTTTGAATACATTTTTATTGCTTTTTTCGCATTATCTCAGGATTCTAAGAACATTATAGCCATATTGAGTAAAAAACTACTTTTTGCATTTGCAAGATTTAAAAAAGCATATGTTTCGAGTGAAACTCCCAATGATGCATTATTTCAGGCATTATTAGCCATTTTTCATGTGTGGTGTAGGAGTTATGTTTAAATAACTGTCATATTGAGTGTTACAGTATACAGTCATATTGAGTAAAACCTCATTTTTGTATTTGCAAACCATAGAAAAACAACTGTATCTAGTTAAACTCACATGTTTTCAATATCACCGGCATTTTTAGACATTTTGCACGTTTGGATTAGGAATTATGTTGGAATACATTTTTATTGCTTTTTTCGCATTATCTCAGGATTCTAAGTACATTACTGTCAAATTTAGTAAAAAAATACTTTTGGTTTTTGCAAACCTTACCAAATGTTTTTTTTTCCAGTAAAACTCTCAAAGATAAATTTCTTCAGGCATTATTAGACATTTTGCATGTGTGGTGTAGGAGTTATGTTTAAATAACTGTCATTTTGAATGTTACAGTATACAGTCATATTGAGTAAAACCTCCTTTTTGTATTTGCAAACCATAGAAAAACAACTGTATCTAGTTAAACTCACATGTTTTCAATATCACAGGCATTTTTAGACATTTTGCACGTTTGGATTAGGAATTATGTTGGAATACATTTTTATTGCTTTTTTCGCATTATCTCAGGATTCTAAGTAAATTACTGTCAAATTTAGTAAAAAAATACTTTTGGTTTTTGCAAACCTTACCAAATGTTTTTTTTCCAGTAAAACTCTCAAAGATACATTTCTTCAGGCATTATTAGACATTTTGCATTTCTACTTTTGGAGTTATGCATCAAAAACTCTCATTTTGAGTGTGACCAATATGAGGCCAGTAAATCCCAATTTTTGTATTTGTGATCCTTTCCAAAATACCTGATTCTGGTAAAACTCACATAAATTCAATATTACAGGCTTTTTTAGACAAATTTCATGTTTGGTTTTGGAGTTATGACTATAAACCTTTCTTATTTAGTATGACAGTAATACTGTTATATTGAATAAAAAAAAACTAACATCTGTCTTTGCAAACCTTACAAAAGATCATTTTTCTAGTACAACTAACAAAAATACATATCTCTAGGCATTATTAAATATTTTGCATGTGTTGTTTAGAAGTTATGTTTGAATACATTTTTATTGCTTTTTTCGCATTATCTCAGGATTCTAAGAACATTATAGTCATATTGAGTAAAAAACTACTTTTTGCATTTGCAAGATTTAAAAAAGCATATGTTTCGAGTGAAACTCCCAATGATGCATTATTTCAGGCATTATTAGCCATTTTTCATGTGTGGTGTAGGAGTTATGTTTAAATAACTGTCATATTGAGTGTTACAGTATACAGTCATATTGAGTAAAACCTCATTTTTGTATTTGCAAACCATAGAAAAAACAACTGTATCTAGTTAAACTCACATGTTTTCAATATCACAGGCATTTTTAGACATTTTGCACGTTTGGATTAGGAATTATGTTGGAATACATTTTTATTGCTTTTTTCGCATTATCTCAGGATTCTAAGTACATTACTGTCAAATTTAGTAAAAAAATACTTTTGGTTTTTGCAAACCTTACCAAATGTTTTTTTTCCAGTAAAACTCTCAAAGATACATTTCTTCAGGCATTATTAGACATTTTGCATGTGTGGTGTAGGAGTTATGTTTAAATAACTGTCATATTGAGTGTTACAGTATACAGTCATATTGAGTAAAACCTCCTTTTTGTATTTGCAAACCATAGAAAAACAACTGTATCTAGTTAAACTCACATGTTTTCAATATCACAGGCATTTTTAGACACTTTGCAGGTTTGGATTAGGAATTATGTTGGAATACATTTTTATTGCTTTTTTCGCATTATCTCAGGATTCTAAGTACATTACTGTCAAATTTAGTAAAAAAATACTTTTGGTTTTTGCAAACCTTACCAAATGTTTTTTTTTTCCAGTAAAACTCTCAAGGATACATTTCTTCAGGCATCATTAGACATTTTGCATTTCTACTTTTGGAGTTATGCATCAAAAACTGTCATTTTGAGTGTGACCAATATGAGGCCAGTAAAACCCAATTTTTGTATTTGTGATCCTTTCCAAAATACCTGATTCTGGTAAAACTCACATAAATTCAATATTACAGGCTTTTTTTAGACAAATTTCATGTTTGGTTTTGGAGTTATGACTATAAACCTTTCTTATTTAGTATGACAGTAATACTGTTATATTGAATAAAAAAAAACCTAACATCTGTCTTTGCAAACCTTACAAAAGATCATTTTTCTAGTACAACTAACAAGAATACATATCTCTAGGCATTATTAAATATTTTGCATGTATTGTTTAGAAGTTATGTTTGAATACATTTGTATTGCTTTTTTCGCATTATCTCAGGATTCTAAGAACATTATAGTCATATTGAGTAAAAAACTACTTTTTGCATTTGCAAGATTTAAAAAAGCATATGTTTCGAGTGAAACTCCCAATGATGCATTATTTCAGGCATTATTAGCCATTTTTCATGTGTGGTGTAGGAGTTATGTTTAAATAACTGTCATATTGAGTGTTACAGTATACAGTCATATTGAGTAAAACCTCCTTTTTGTATTTGCAAACCATAGAAAAACGACTGTATCTAGTTAAACTCACATGTTTTCAATATCACAGGCATTTTTAGACATTTTGCACGTTTGGATTAGGAATTATGTTGGAATACATTTTTATTGCTTTTTTCGCATTATCTCAGGATTCTAAGTACATTACTGTCAAATTTAGTAAAAAAATACTTTTGGTTTTTGCAAACCTTACCAAATGTTTTTTTTCCAGTAAAACTCTCAAAGATACATTTCTTCAGGCATTATTAGACATTTTGCATGTGTGGTGTAGGAGTTATGTTTAAATAACTGTCATATTGAGTGTTACAGTATACAGTCATATTGAGTAAAACCTCCTTTTTGTATTTGCAAACCATAGAAAAACAACTGTATCTAGTTAAACTCACATGTTTTCAATATCACAGGCATTTTTAGACACTTTGCAGGTTTGGATTAGGAATTATGTTGGAATACATTTTTATTGCTTTTTTCGCATTATCTCAGGATTCTAAGTACATTACTGTCAAATTTAGTAAAAAAATACTTTTGGTTTTTGCAAACCTTACCAAATGTTTTTTTTTTCCAGTAAAACTCTCAAGGATACATTTCTTCAGGCATCATTAGACATTTTGCATTTCTACTTTTGGAGTTATGCATCAAAAACTGTCATTTTGAGTGTGACCAATATGAGGCCAGTAAAACCCAATTTTTGTATTTGTGATCCTTTCCAAAATACCTGATTCTGGTAAAACTCACATAAATTCAATATTACAGGCTTTTTTAGACAAATTTCATGTTTGGTTTTGGAGTTATGACTATAAACCTTTCTTATTTAGTATGACAGTAATACTGTTATATTGAATAAAAAAAAAACTAACATCTGTCTTTGCAAACCTTACAAAATATCATTTTTCTAGTACAACTAACAAGAATACATATCTCTAGGCATTATTAAATATTTTGCATGTATTGTTTAGAAGTTATGTTTGAATACATTTGTATTGCTTTTTTCGCATTATCTCAGGATTCTAAGAACATTATAGTCATATTGAGTAAAAAACTACTTTTTGCATTTGCAAGATTTAAAAAAGCATATGTTTCGAGTGAAACTCCCAATGATGCATTATTTCAGGCATTATTAGCCATTTTTCATGTGTGGTGTAGGAGTTATGTTTAAATAACTGTCATATTGAGTGTTACAGTATACAGTCATATTGAGTAAAACCTCCTTTTTGTATTTGCAAACCATAGAAAAACGACTGTATCTAGTTAAACTCACATGTTTTCAATATCACAGGCATTTTTAGACATTTTGCACGTTTGGATTAGGAATTATGTTGGAATACATTTTTATTGCTTTTTTCGCATTATCTCAGGATTCTAAGTACATTACTGTCAAATTTAGTAAAAAAATACTTTTGGTTTTTGCAAACCTTACCAAATGTTTTTTTTCCAGTAAAACTCTCAAAGATACATTTCTTCAGGCATTATTAGACATTTTGCATTTCTACTTTTGGAGTTATGCATCAAAAACTGTCATTTTGAGTGTGACCAATATGAGGCCAGTAAAACCCAATTTTTGTATTTGTGATCCTTTCCAAAATACCTGATTCTGGTAAAACTCACATAAATTCAATATTACAGGCTTTTTTAGACAAATTTCATGTTTGGTTTTGGAGTTATGACTATAAACCTTTCTTATTTAGTATGACAGTAATACTGTTATATTGAATAAAAAAAACTAACATCTGTCTTTGCAAACCTTACAAAAGATCATTTTTCTAGTACAACTAACAAAAATACATATCTCTAGGCATTATTAGATATTTTGCATGTGTTGTTTAGAAGTTATGTTTGAATACAATTTTATTGCTTTTTTCGCATTATCTCAGGATTCTAAGAACATTATAGTCATATTGAGTAAAAAACTACTTTTTGCATTTGCAAGATTTAAAAAAGCATATGTTTCGAGTGAAACTCCCAATGATGCATTATTTCAGGCATTATTAGCCATTTTTCATGTGTGGTGTAGGAGTTATGTTTAAATAACTGTCATATTGAGTGTTACAGTATACAGTCATATTGAGTAAAACCTCATTTTTGTATTTGCAAACCATAGAAAAACAACTGTATCTAGTTAAACTCACATGTTTTCAATATCACAGGCATTTTTAGACATTTTGCACGTTTGGATTAGGAATTATGTTGGAATACATTTTTATTGCTTTTTTGGCATTATCTCAGGATTCTAAGTACATTACTGTCAAATTTAGTAAAAAAATACTTTTGGTTTTTGCAAACTTTACCAAATGTTTTTTTTCCAGTAAAACTCTCAAAGATACATTTCTTCAGGCATTATTAGACGTTTTGCATTTCTACTTTTGGAGTTATGTATCAAAAACTGTCATTTTGAGTGTGACCAATATGAGGCCAGTAAAACCCAATTTTTGTATTTGTGATCCTTTCCAAAATACCTGACTCTGGTAAAACTCACATGAATTCAATATTACAGGTTTTTCTAGACAAATTTCATGTTTGGTTTTGGAGTTATGACTATAAACCTTTCTTATTTAGTATGACAGTAATACTGTTATATTGAATAAAAAAAACTAACATCTGTCTTTGCAAACCTTACAAAAGATCATTTTTCTAGTACAACTAACAAAAATACATATCTCTAGGCATTATTAGATATTTTGCATGTGTTGTTTAGAAGTTATGTTTGAATACAATTTTATTGCTTTTTTCGCATTATCTCAGGAATCTAAGAACATTATAGTCATATTGAGTAAAAAACTACTTTTTGCATTTGCAATATTTAAAAAAGCATATGTTTCGAGTGAAACTCCCAATGATGCATTATTTCAGGCATTATTAGCCATTTTTCATGTGTGGTGTAGGAGTTATGTTTAAATAACTGTCATATTGAGTGTTACAGTATACAGTCATATTGAGTAAAACCTCATTTTTGTATTTGCAAACCATAGAAAAACAACTGTATCTAGTTAAACTCACATGTTTTCAATATCACAGGCATTTTTAGACATTTTGCACGTTTGGATTAGGAATTATGTTGGAATACATTTTTATTGCTTTTTTCGCATTATCTCAGGATTCTAAGTACATTACTGTCAAATTTAGTAAAAAAATACTTTTGGTTTTTGCAAACCTTACCAAATGTTTTTTTTCCAGTAAAACTCTCAAAGATACATTTCTTCAGGCATTATTAGACATTTTGCATGTGTGGTGTAGGAGTTATGTTTAAATAACTGTCATATTGAGTGTTACAGTATACAGTCATATTGAGTAAAACCTCCTTTTTGTATTTGCAAACCATAGAAAAACAACTGTATCTAGTTAAACTCACATGTTTTCAATATCACAGGCATTTTTAGACACTTTGCAGGTTTGGATTAGGAATTATGTTGGAATACATTTTTATTGCTTTTTTCGCACTATCTCAGGATTCTAAGTACATTACTGTCAAATTTAGTAAAAAAATACTTTTGGTTTTTGCAAACCTTACCAAATGTTTTTTTTCCAGTAAAACTCTCAAGGATACATTTCTTCAGGCATCATTAGACATTTTGCATTTCTACTTTTGGAGTTATGCATCAAAAACTGTCATTTTGAGTGTGACCAATATGAGGCCAGTAAAACCCAATTTTTGTATTTGTGATCCTTTCCAAAATACCTGATTCTGGTAAAACTCACATAAATTCAATATTACAGGCTTTTTTAGACAAATTTCATGTTTGGTTTTGGAGTTATGACTATAAACCTTTCTTATTTAGTATGACAGTAATACTGTTATATTGAATAAAAAAAACAACTAACATCTGTCTTTGCAAACCTTACAAAAGATCATTTTTCTAGTACAACTAACAAAAATACATATCTCTAGGCATTATTAAATATTTTGCATGTATTGTTTAGAAGTTATGTTTGAATACATTTGTATTGCTTTTTTCGCATTATCTCAGGATTCTAAGAACATTATAGTCATATTGAGTAAAAAACTACTTTTTGCATTTGCAAGATTTAAAAAAGCATATGTTTCGAGTGAAACTCCCAATGATGCATTATTTCAGGCATTATTAGCCATTTTTCATGTGTGGTGTAGGAGTTATGTTTAAATAACTGTCATATTGAGTGTTACAGTATACAGTCATATTGAGTAAAACCTCCTTTTTGTATTTGCAAACCATAGAAAAACGACTGTATCTAGTTAAACTCACATGTTTTCAATATCACAGGCATTTTTAGACATTTTGCACGTTTGGATTAGGAATTATGTTGGAATACATTTTTATTGCTTTTTTCGCATTATCTCAGGATTCTAAGTACATTACTGTCAAATTTAGTAAAAAAATACTTTTGGTTTTTGCAAACCTTACCAAATGTTTTTTTTCCAGTAAAACTCTCAAAGATACATTTCTTCAGGCATTATTAGACATTTTGCATTTCTACTTTTGGAGTTATGCATCAAAAACTGTCATTTTGAGTGTGACCAATATGAGGCCAGTAAAACCCAATTTTTGTATTTGTGATCCTTTCCAAAATACCTGATTCTGGTAAAACTCACATAAATTCAATATTACAGGCTTTTTTAGACAAATTTCATGTTTGGTTTTGGAGTTATGACTATAAACCTTTCTTATTTAGTATGACAGTAATACTGTTATATTGAATAAAAAAACTAACATCTGTCTTTGCAAACCTTACAAAAGATCATTTTTCTAGTACAACTAACAAAAATACATATCTCTAGGCATTATTAAATATTTTGCATGTATTGTTTAGAAGTTATGTTTGAATACATTTTTATTGCTTTTTTCGCATTATCTCAGGATTCTAAGAACATTATAGTCATATTGAGTAAAAAACTACTTTTTGCATTTGCAAGATTTAAAAAAGCATATGTTTCGAGTGAAACTCCCAATGATGCATTATTTCAGGCATTATTAGCCATTTTTCATGTGTGGTGTAGGAGTTATGTTTAAATAACTGTCATATTGAGTGTTACAGTATACAGTCATATTGAGTAAAACCTCCTTTTTGTATTTGCAAACCATAGAAAAACGACTGTATCTAGTTAAACTCACATGTTTTCAATATCACAGGCATTTTTAGACATTTTGCACGTTCGGATTAGGAATTATGTTGGAATACAGTTTCATTGCTTTTTTCGCATTATCTCAGGATTCTAAGTACATTACTGTCAAATTTAGTAAAAAAATACTTTTGGTTTTTGCAAACTTTACCAAATGTTTTTTTTCCAGTAAAACTCTCAAAGATACATTTCTTCAGGCATTATTAGACGTTTTGCATTTCTACTTTTGGAGTTATGTATCAAAAACTGTCATTTTGAGTGTGACCAATATGAGGCCAGTAAAACCCAATTTTTGTATTTGTGATCCTTTCCAAAATACCTGACTCTGGTAAAACTCACATGAATTCAATATTACAGGTTTTTCTAGACAAATTTCATGTTTGGTTTTGGAGTTATGACTATAAACCTTTCTTATTTAGTATGACAGTAATACTGTTATATTGAATAAAAAAAACTAACATCTGTCTTTGCAAACCTTACAAAAGATCATTTTTCTAGTACAACTAACAAAAATACATATCTCTAGGCATTATTAGATATTTTGCATGTGTTGTTTAGAAGTTATGTTTGAATACAATTTTATTGCTTTTTTCGCATTATCTCAGGAATCTAAGAACATTATAGTCATATTGAGTAAAAAACTACTTTTTGCATTTGCAATATTTAAAAAAGCATATGTTTCGAGTGAAACTCCCAATGATGCATTATTTCAGGCATTATTAGCCATTTTTCATGTGTGGTGTAGGAGTTATGTTTAAATAACTGTCATATTGAGTGTTACAGTATACAGTCATATTGAGTAAAACCTCATTTTTGTATTTGCAAACCATAGAAAAACAACTGTATCTAGTTAAACTCACATGTTTTCAATATCACAGGCATTTTTAGACATTTTGCACGTTTGGATTAGGAATTATGTTGGAATACATTTTTATTGCTTTTTTGGCATTATCTCAGGATTCTAAGTACATTACTGTCAAATTTAGTAAAAAAATACTTTTGGTTTTTGCAAACCTTACCAAATGTTTTTTTTCCAGTAAAACTCTCAAAGATACATTTCTTCAGGCATTATTAGACATTTTGCATTTCTACTTTTGGAGTTATGCATCAAAAACTGTCATTTTGAGTGTGACCAATATGAGGCCAGTAAAACCCAATTTTTGTATTTGTGATCCTTTCCAAAATACCTGATTCTGGTAAAACTCACATAAATTCAATATTACAGGCTTTTTTAGACAAATTTCATGTTTGGTTTTGGAGTTATGACTATAAACCTTTCTTATTTAGTATGACAGTAATACTGTTATATTGAATAAAAAAAAACTAACATCTGTCTTTGCAAACCTTACAAAAGATCATTTTTCTAGTACAACCAACAAAAATACATATCTCTAGGCATTATTAAATATTTTGCATGTGTTGTTTAGAAGTTATGTTTGAATACATTTTTATTGCTTTTTTCGCATTATCTCAGGATTCTAAGAACATTATAGCCATATTGAGTAAAAAACTACTTTTTGCATTTGCAAGATTTAAAAAAGCATATGTTTCGAGTGAAACTCCCAATGATGCATTATTTCAGGCATTATTAGCCATTTTTCATGTGTGGTGTAGGAGTTATGTTTAAATAACTGTCATATTGAGTGTTACAGTATACAGTCATATTGAGTAAAACCTCATTTTTGTATTTGCAAACCATAGAAAAACAACTGTATCTAGTTAAACTCACATGTTTTCAATATCACCGGCATTTTTAGACATTTTGCACGTTTGGATTAGGAATTATGTTGGAATACATTTTTATTGCTTTTTTCGCATTATCTCAGGATTCTAAGTACATTACTGTCAAATTTAGTAAAAAAATACTTTTGGTTTTTGCAAACCTTACCAAATGTTTTTTTTCCAGTAAAACTCTCAAAGATAAATTTCTTCAGGCATTATTAGACATTTTGCATGTGTGGTGTAGGAGTTATGTTTAAATAACTGTCATTTTGAATGTTACAGTATACAGTCATATTGAGTAAAACCTCCTTTTTGTATTTGCAAACCATAGAAAAACAACTGTATCTAGTTAAACTCACATGTTTTCAATATCACAGGCATTTTTAGACATTTTGCACGTTTGGATTAGGAATTATGTTGGAATACATTTTTATTGCTTTTTTCGCATTATCTCAGGATTCTAAGTAAATTACTGTCAAATTTAGTAAAAAAATACTTTTGGTTTTTGCAAACCTTACCAAATGTTTTTTTTCCAGTAAAACTCTCAAAGATACATTTCTTCAGGCATTATTAGACATTTTGCATTTCTACTTTTGGAGTTATGCATCAAAAACTCTCATTTTGAGTGTGACCAATATGAGGCCAGTAAATCCCAATTTTTGTATTTGTGATCCTTTCCAAAATACCTGATTCTGGTAAAACTCACATAAATTCAATATTACAGGCTTTTTTAGACAAATTTCATGTTTGGTTTTGGAGTTATGACTATAAACCTTTCTTATTTAGTATGACAGTAATACTGTTATATTGAATAAAAAAAAACTAACATCTGTCTTTGCAAACCTTACAAAAGATCATTTTTCTAGTACAACTAACAAAAATACATATCTCTAGGCATTATTAAATATTTTGCATGTGTTGTTTAGAAGTTATGTTTGAATACATTTTTATTGCTTTTTTCGCATTATCTCAGGATTCTAAGAACATTATAGTCATATTGAGTAAAAAACTACTTTTTGCATTTGCAAGATTTAAAAAAGCATATGTTTCGAGTGAAACTCCCAATGATGCATTATTTCAGGCATTATTAGCCATTTTTCATGTGTGGTGTAGGAGTTATGTTTAAATAACTGTCATATTGAGTGTTACAGTATACAGTCATATTGAGTAAAACCTCATTTTTGTATTTGCAAACCATAGAAAAACAACTGTATCTAGTTAAACTCACATGTTTTCAATATCACAGGCATTTTTAGACATTTTGCACGTTTGGATTAGGAATTATGTTGGAATACATTTTTATTGCTTTTTTCGCATTATCTCAGGATTCTAAGTACATTACTGTCAAATTTAGTAAAAAAATACTTTTGGTTTTTGCAAACCTTACCAAATGTTTTTTTTCCAGTAAAACTCTCAAAGATACATTTCTTCAGGCATTATTAGACATTTTGCATGTGTGGTGTAGGAGTTATGTTTAAATAACTGTCATATTGAGTGTTACAGTATACAGTCATATTGAGTAAAACCTCCTTTTTGTATTTGCAAACCATAGAAAAACAACTGTATCTAGTTAAACTCACATGTTTTCAATATCACAGGCATTTTTAGACACTTTGCAGGTTTGGATTAGGAATTATGTTGGAATACATTTTTATTGCTTTTTTCGCATTATCTCAGGATTCTAAGTACATTACTGTCAAATTTAGTAAAAAAATACTTTTGGTTTTTGCAAACCTTACCAAATGTTTTTTTTTTCCAGTAAAACTCTCAAGGATACATTTCTTCAGGCATCATTAGACATTTTGCATTTCTACTTTTGGAGTTATGCATCAAAAACTGTCATTTTGAGTGTGACCAATATGAGGCCAGTAAAACCCAATTTTTGTATTTGTGATCCTTTCCAAAATACCTGATTCTGGTAAAACTCACATAAATTCAATATTACAGGCTTTTTTAGACAAATTTCATGTTTGGTTTTGGAGTTATGACTATAAACCTTTCTTATTTAGTATGACAGTAATACTGTTATATTGAATAAAAAAAAACCTAACATCTGTCTTTGCAAACCTTACAAAAGATCATTTTTCTAGTACAACTAACAAGAATACATATCTCTAGGCATTATTAAATATTTTGCATGTATTGTTTAGAAGTTATGTTTGAATACATTTGTATTGCTTTTTTCGCATTATCTCAGGATTCTAAGAACATTATAGTCATATTGAGTAAAAAACTACTTTTTGCATTTGCAAGATTTAAAAAAGCATATGTTTCGAGTGAAACTCCCAATGATGCATTATTTCAGGCATTATTAGCCATTTTTCATGTGTGGTGTAGGAGTTATGTTTAAATAACTGTCATATTGAGTGTTACAGTATACAGTCATATTGAGTAAAACCTCCTTTTTGTATTTGCAAACCATAGAAAAACGACTGTATCTAGTTAAACTCACATGTTTTCAATATCACAGGCATTTTTAGACATTTTGCACGTTTGGATTAGGAATTATGTTGGAATACATTTTTATTGCTTTTTTCGCATTATCTCAGGATTCTAAGTACATTACTGTCAAATTTAGTAAAAAAATACTTTTGGTTTTTGCAAACCTTACCAAATGTTTTTTTTCCAGTAAAACTCTCAAAGATACATTTCTTCAGGCATTATTAGACATTTTGCATGTGTGGTGTAGGAGTTATGTTTAAATAACTGTCATATTGAGTGTTACAGTATACAGTCATATTGAGTAAAACCTCCTTTTTGTATTTGCAAACCATAGAAAAACAACTGTATCTAGTTAAACTCACATGTTTTCAATATCACAGGCATTTTTAGACACTTTGCAGGTTTGGATTAGGAATTATGTTGGAATACATTTTTATTGCTTTTTTCGCATTATCTCAGGATTCTAAGTACATTACTGTCAAATTTAGTAAAAAAATACTTTTGGTTTTTGCAAACCTTACCAAATGTTTTTTTTTTCCAGTAAAACTCTCAAGGATACATTTCTTCAGGCATCATTAGACATTTTGCATTTCTACTTTTGGAGTTATGCATCAAAAACTGTCATTTTGAGTGTGACCAATATGAGGCCAGTAAAACCCAATTTTTGTATTTGTGATCCTTTCCAAAATACCTGATTCTGGTAAAACTCACATAAATTCAATATTACAGGCTTTTTTAGACAAATTTCATGTTTGGTTTTGGAGTTATGACTATAAACCTTTCTTATTTAGTATGACAGTAATACTGTTATATTGAATAAAAAAAAAACTAACATCTGTCTTTGCAAACCTTACAAAATATCATTTTTCTAGTACAACTAACAAGAATACATATCTCTAGGCATTATTAAATATTTTGCATGTATTGTTTAGAAGTTATGTTTGAATACATTTGTATTGCTTTTTTCGCATTATCTCAGGATTCTAAGAACATTATAGTCATATTGAGTAAAAAACTACTTTTTGCATTTGCAAGATTTAAAAAAGCATATGTTTCGAGTGAAACTCCCAATGATGCATTATTTCAGGCATTATTAGCCATTTTTCATGTGTGGTGTAGGAGTTATGTTTAAATAACTGTCATATTGAGTGTTACAGTATACAGTCATATTGAGTAAAACCTCCTTTTTGTATTTGCAAACCATAGAAAAACGACTGTATCTAGTTAAACTCACATGTTTTCAATATCACAGGCATTTTTAGACATTTTGCACGTTTGGATTAGGAATTATGTTGGAATACATTTTTATTGCTTTTTTCGCATTATCTCAGGATTCTAAGTACATTACTGTCAAATTTAGTAAAAAAATACTTTTGGTTTTTGCAAACCTTACCAAATGTTTTTTTTCCAGTAAAACTCTCAAAGATACATTTCTTCAGGCATTATTAGACATTTTGCATTTCTACTTTTGGAGTTATGCATCAAAAACTGTCATTTTGAGTGTGACCAATATGAGGCCAGTAAAACCCAATTTTTGTATTTGTGATCCTTTCCAAAATACCTGATTCTGGTAAAACTCACATAAATTCAATATTACAGGCTTTTTTAGACAAATTTCATGTTTGGTTTTGGAGTTATGACTATAAACCTTTCTTATTTAGTATGACAGTAATACTGTTATATTGAATAAAAAAAACTAACATCTGTCTTTGCAAACCTTACAAAAGATCATTTTTCTAGTACAACTAACAAAAATACATATCTCTAGGCATTATTAGATATTTTGCATGTGTTGTTTAGAAGTTATGTTTGAATACAATTTTATTGCTTTTTTCGCATTATCTCAGGATTCTAAGAACATTATAGTCATATTGAGTAAAAAACTACTTTTTGCATTTGCAAGATTTAAAAAAGCATATGTTTCGAGTGAAACTCCCAATGATGCATTATTTCAGGCATTATTAGCCATTTTTCATGTGTGGTGTAGGAGTTATGTTTAAATAACTGTCATATTGAGTGTTACAGTATACAGTCATATTGAGTAAAACCTCATTTTTGTATTTGCAAACCATAGAAAAACAACTGTATCTAGTTAAACTCACATGTTTTCAATATCACAGGCATTTTTAGACATTTTGCACGTTTGGATTAGGAATTATGTTGGAATACATTTTTATTGCTTTTTTGGCATTATCTCAGGATTCTAAGTACATTACTGTCAAATTTAGTAAAAAAATACTTTTGGTTTTTGCAAACTTTACCAAATGTTTTTTTTCCAGTAAAACTCTCAAAGATACATTTCTTCAGGCATTATTAGACGTTTTGCATTTCTACTTTTGGAGTTATGTATCAAAAACTGTCATTTTGAGTGTGACCAATATGAGGCCAGTAAAACCCAATTTTTGTATTTGTGATCCTTTCCAAAATACCTGACTCTGGTAAAACTCACATGAATTCAATATTACAGGTTTTTCTAGACAAATTTCATGTTTGGTTTTGGAGTTATGACTATAAACCTTTCTTATTTAGTATGACAGTAATACTGTTATATTGAATAAAAAAAACTAACATCTGTCTTTGCAAACCTTACAAAAGATCATTTTTCTAGTACAACTAACAAAAATACATATCTCTAGGCATTATTAGATATTTTGCATGTGTTGTTTAGAAGTTATGTTTGAATACAATTTTATTGCTTTTTTCGCATTATCTCAGGAATCTAAGAACATTATAGTCATATTGAGTAAAAAACTACTTTTTGCATTTGCAATATTTAAAAAAGCATATGTTTCGAGTGAAACTCCCAATGATGCATTATTTCAGGCATTATTAGCCATTTTTCATGTGTGGTGAGAGAAGTTAAGTCCCTACCTTTAGTCAAAAGTGATTTATGACCCCCCATAAAACAATGATTTATGACCCCTCAAGGTCAAAGGTCAATGATTTATGAGGGGTCAAGTTCAAAGGTTAATGATTTATGAGGGGGTCAAGGTTAAAGGTCAAGGTTAAAGGTCAGGTTCAAATGTCAGGTTCAAATATCAAGGTCAAGTGGGTGTGGCTTACCCGGAAGAGGGTGGAGTTAAGACCTGCGGTGGGAGTGGTTAAACCAGGAAGAGGGTGGAGTTAAGACCTGACAGGGAACAGAGGAGGGTTCAGTTTTTTTAAGAAAGCAATGTCATCTGAGCAGCATGTGACCATATATTTGATAGTTTAAATGTTTACGATCGTTTGAAACAACTTCCAGATTTCGATGTATTGATGGCTGGGAATGTTACGTGTGGAGATGTGGACACGCACGCACTTCACACACACACACACACACACACACACACACACACACACACACACACACACACATTCGTACGCACTGTTATTACCATGTTATTAGACATTGTCTTAGTCATTATTTGGAGCTTTATACGTTAGCGTAAAGACTTTGTTCGATTCGGTCATGATTAGTGAAACGCCTGTTTCGATTGATAAAAATAATAAAACTTACATTGACGCTCCGCAAAAAAGTCGAGTGTTTCTAAATCGTATTCAGTTTTCAGCTAAAAGAAAGAAGAGACGGAAGCCCTTTCTCGATATTTTCATCGTTATCTACCGTGGATTGGGAAGTTTTTGGTGGACACGCACACACACACGCACACACACACACACACACACACACACACGCACACACACACACACACACACACACACACACACACACACACACACACACACACACACATTCGTACGCACTGAAACAACTTCCGTACCTCACGAAAACATATTTAAACAGATGGAAAAAACTATCGCAGAACACAGTGTCACGTAGCAACTGGTCTTTACGGTCGTTTGAATCAACAGGTCAGTTTGGGGTACAAAAGGAGGGTTCAGTTTTTACTGACTTCCCATCTGACAGTTTAAATGTTTATGACCGTTTGAATCAACAGGACACGCACGCACACACACACACACGCACGCACACACACACACACACACACATACACACACACACGCACACACACACACACACACACACACACACCATTACCTCTGCTTTACCATGTTATTAGACATTGGTTTAACTCCATTTAAGCATTTAAACGTTAAAAGCATTGCACTTGTACGACGTTGTAATACTTTTTTTTTACCAGCCGATGACGACGAAGTGAAAGACGATGAACTTTGCTTAAACAGTCTTACAAAGTTGGAAGATGATTATCGAGGTGTGTTTAAACCTTCGAATTATTTAATATTGTGTGTATTCATTATTTTGTTTTATAGAGGATTTGCCGTAAGATCCTAACGCGATCGTTTTAACACAATCGCAGTCTGGTGAGTCAAATGATTCTCATTTTACAAGAAAAAAAACATGCGGTATACGATACATATATACATATATTTACTTACATCTCCGGCTCGCTGGTCTCCCTTAAAGCTGGCGGGTCCGTCAACGGCCGTTCCAGGCAGAGGAGAAGGCTTGATTGTGCCAAAGACTCCAGACATCGAATCCTTGCTCCGAGGGGAAATCATCGAAAACGACGGTGAATGTCCAACAGGCACCCGCTGTAAGTTTTTCTCGTTTTCTGTAAGCTTTTTTAAGATTCTCAGGAGCTTTAAAGAGCTCCTCTCATTCCAATGTCTTTCGCTCAAATGAATTTCGCGCCTAAGGGGAATGGGCGGGGACTGATTCCGGAGGTGGGCGGTTGTTTCCGCCAAGCAACCTTCTGGTTGAAATGGAGTGTGGATCAAGATGGATCCCTACTCTATATTCTTTTATTTAACCCAATGTTTTTTAAATACGTGTATAATGCTTTATATCCTATGTGTTGTGAATTCCATCCTACAATATCTTCCAAGGAACCCAAAGAAATGTTACCACACCTCCCGCTTTATTTATTCTATAGATTGCCTGAACTATTTCATAAACTAAATCTTGTCTTGTTTCTGATGCTATGTTTTTTATGCTCATCAATGCACTGTTGGACTGCGAGCACACAACTACTTTCCTTGCTTTGTTTTCCTCTATCCAGTTAACTGCCATATAAATTGCTACCAATTCCCCCGTAAAAACAGATAGTTTATCACTGATTATTTTATTTAATACTATGTTTCCTTGTGGGATAACTGCTACAGCTCTTACCTTTATTTTTTTTTATATAGTTTTTGATGCATCCGTATATATCATATCTCAATCCATTTTTCTATCCGGTAACTATTTAAATTTCTATTCTTTAGTAATTGCATGTTTTCTTTTGGGTTATCAAACATCCACGGTGGTATTGCAGGCATTGGTACTGTAGGACTAACTTTAATATTGTCAATTTTAACTTTATTACATATGTCTCCTATAATCCACCCAAAACTATTCTTTTTTGTTTTCTCTTTTTCTTGGCAGATTGGTAACACTGGACAAGTCGGATATCCTTGCTTGGATCCTTTTAAAGTTGCCCGATAAACTGCTGAGAGTTGATCTCTCCTCTTGTCCAAAGGTTTTTCGTTCATTTTTACTTGTAATACTGCCACTAGGGTTGATGTAGTAGCTCCACAACATAACCTTAAAGCCTGTGACTGGATCCGGTCTATTTTCCCAAGTCATGTTTTTGAAGCAGATTGGTAAATAATGCATCCGTAATCAATAACAGATGGAATTAAAGTTATAAATATATACATGTATTGTTTTCAACGTTAACCTATCAGCCCCCCAATCATTACCCCTCAAAGACCTCATTATATTTAACACCTTTTTACTTTTTCCCCTATTTTTTTATTTTCCGGAAGGAACACTCCTGAAGGAATAAATAAAGTACTATCTAATCTAATCTAATCAAATCTATTTTGCTGATGTGGGTTGACTAGTTCATATTTTTATCAAACCATATTCCTAAATATTTAAATACTTGTACCTCTTCTATATTTTCACCTTAGAGTTTTTATTTGGAGCTTGTTTGGTACTTTTGTCTTTGTAAAATGTATGACTTTTGTCTTTCCAACAGAGAATCTTAAACCTCAAGCCGTTCCCCAGTCTTGAACATTATTTACCACTTTGTTAGTTTTTTGATTATTTCTTTTGACTCTAAATAATATACTAGTCTTTCATTAATCTTTTTTTTTTCCATTACTTTTACCCAAATTTATAATTTCCTGCCTCTTCCGGGTCTTACCCTGACTTGCATATTGGAATTGTTACCGCTAATTTTCCCCTCTGCCGGTCATTCTCCTTCTTCATATATCCTGTCATATCATTTCAAGACCACTTCTTTGACGATGCCACCTAAGTTTTTGATCATTTGATAACCCGCTAGGTCTTTCCCCGGTGACGTATTTTTAACCTTTTTCAAAATTCGAACCATTTCATTCAAAGAAAATGTCATATCCATAGTGTTGGTAAAGCTATTAATGTTGTCTTCCATCATTTCCCCAATATTTAAACTCATTGTTTTTTCTCTCTTTTGTTTTTCCACATTTCTCAAATTATCATTACCGTGCACTTTAACAAATGTTTTTGCTAAAGGTTCTGCTGTTTCTTTACCCGTGACTACATCTTCTTTGATAAATGTGGCACATCATCCTCTTTACCCTTCATTCCTATCTTTACGAATCGTTATATATCCTTTTATTATAAAGTTTAATTTTGGCTTCAGCCCTGTTTCTTGAATACAAATTATACGTGGTTTAGTTTTCATATTTTTAATATATCCCTTTAATTCATGTTCGGTTGCTATCAAACTTCTGGCATTCCACCGGACCATTAACAGGGTGTTGGAATGTGGTAACATGACTCCGTCACGTCTACTCTCCGTAGTACAGCTTGCACCCGGTACCAAGATAGTTCTTTCAACAACTTTGATGCTGCTTTGACAATTATTTTGATCTTCTCAGTCTTATTTTTACTTTCATTTTGTATCAAAGCTGAGTTGTGCTCTCTGGTTTATTTTGCAAATGAACCGACAGAACATGATCATGTACAAGACTCGCCTACCCACAATGCACTGCAACCCAACGCTCCTGGTCGGATGTTTTTTTTCGGGGTTCATGGAGAGATGCGGTAAAGAGTGGTAGCCAAGACACACGGTCACACACGGTCACACACGGTCACACACGTTCACACACGTTCACACTCGGCAATTATTTTGACCTGGGGAGCAGATATAGAGGAAAAAATGTGTCTGGGGGGCCGGGATATCTGATTTTCAGGTACAAAAAACTTCACAATGACACAAAATAAACACAACAGTTAAACCTCACACTAAAAACAAGACATTGACTTGTACGTTCAAAAGACAGAATAGAACAAGTCAAGACATGCAATGCCATCTACAAAATGTTATGTAAATGTTAGTCATTACACACGCGGCTATGGTTTTGATGTATTTGTTACAGACATGTTTACGTCAAGTAACATCACATGGTTCCATTTGCACCTTTCAACAAATCTGAAAAGGAATATTAAGAAGTAAAACTTATATTTAATCCTACCTCTTCTCCGAGCACACGGTGACTGTACATACGGGTCGAAAAATGTTGACCTAATTCAGCATTTCTCAAAGTCTGGGGAATAGAGACATGACAGGTGGGGCGCGAGGAAAGGGAGGAAATTTTTGATTTTTGATTTTTTTTTACTATGCTTTCATTTTCTATACACACTGTAAATCACTTTGTGATTCTGTCTGTGAAATCCGCCGTATAAATAAATGTAAATTACTTATTTTTCCTGTAGGCTTTAAATTTCTCGGCAGGAGCGAAAGTTTGACAGACATAGCAACAGTAACTTTTGCAGGCAGGGCTAAGAGGAACAAACTTTCGCGCGGATGGGTAGCAGGCTAATGTGCGGACCACAATTACACAAAATGGATACATTTGCAACTCGCACCTCAAAGGTCTGCGGAGAAACAAAAATATGACGGGTCTAATCAACCAAAAAGTCAACCTAAAAGAAAATATGGCGAAGGGTATCTTGCTCTTGGATTCACGGCAGCGGAGGTGGGGGCAGAGGAGAGACCCCTGTGTGTTCTTTGTCTAAAACGGCTAGCAGCAGACAGCCTGAGACCCAACAAAGCAAAGAGACAACTCGAGACCACACATGATGTCCAATAAATTGTTTTGTTGGGGCGATGGGGGTAGGTGGGCCTTGAGTCTAAAGTGCTGATGACAGAAAAAAAAAAAGTTTGAGAAGCCCTGACCTAATTGTACGGATCTCACTTTAAACGGCAAACCGATCATTTAAATGTTTTCACTTTGAATATGAAACGAGGAGTAAAATGTACAATGTACAATATTATCAATTATTTCACAAGGACATGTTTTAAGGATATTGTACAGTATCATTAAATCTAAAATGAATGTGATCACTTTCAGGATCATTTTATTTTTAGCCAGTAAACAACTGTTATGTACTTTTGAATCGGGTTTTCCCCTTTAAATAACAAAAATTATAGAATTTTACAATATTCATTATTATTAAATATTAAATGTGCCAACGAATGTTGTCCGTCTATCTATGTTGACCCTGCAATGAGGGGGCGACTTGTCCAGGGTGTACACCTCCTTCCACCCGATTGTAGCTGAGATAGGCGCCAGCGACCCCCACGTCCTCAAAAGGGAATAAGTGGTAGAAAACGAATGTAGGTTCCTACTGTGGAAAGTTCAGTAATACAGAATCATTGTGGCATTATCGTGTCAGTTGGACGCTATATGCGCTAGTCCTCATGGTAAATGTGGTTTTCCTTTTGGGAAAACGCCATCGCTTTGGTTCACTGGTGCGGCCAATATAAACCAAAACTGAAAATTCTTAAGTGGGGCTTTAAGTAGAGTTTATAAATCTTGTATCTGTGCCACATATAGCCTTATTTCAGTGTCAACAGTCTCCAGCTTACTTGCTACACATGTTTTGGCTCTGCCCATCCCTGTGCAGTTATTGGACCGACATTTTTAATACTTTGTCTCTTGTTGTAATTACCTACTAGGCCTTCTTTGCCTTTATTTGATGTTGTATCTTTATGTTAGCAATTGGGACTTTTTGAATGAAATTGTCTGTGGCTCCATGTTAACGAAGTTGCCTGTACTATTTGACTGATGCATTTTATTGATTGATTTATTATTTTTCTTTCTTTTTCGTTTTGTCTCCTCAGAAAAAAAATTTGGTAACTTTGTTTGTTTTATAACTTGTGCCAGGATAGCAGTAATTGCACAAAGGCATTCTTCTTCTTTTAGTTTTCTGACAGCACGTAGGCGTTCGCATCAACTTTCGTCTTTTTAACAAATGGGTAAAGGGGGAATGATGTATGCCGTAAAACTAGTTGGCACATTTAATATTTAATAATAATGAATATTGTAAAATTCTATAATTTTTGTTATTTAAAGGGGAAAACCCGATTCAAAAGTACATAACAGTTGTTTACTGGCTAAAAATAAAATGATCCTGAAAGTGATCACATTCATTTTAGATTTAATGATACTGTACAATATCCTTAAAACATGTCCTTGTGAAATAATTGATAATATTGTACATTGTACATTTTACTCCTCGTTTCATATTCAAAGTGAAAACATTTAAATGATCGGTTTGCCGTTTAAAGTGAGATCCGTACAATTAGGTCAGGGCTTCTCAAACTTTTTTTTTTTCTGTCATCAGCACTTTAGACTCAAGGCCCACCTACCCCCATCGCCCCAACAAAACAATTTATTGGACATCATGTGTGGTCTCGAGTTGTCTCTTTGCTTTGTTGGGTCTCAGGCTGTCTGCTGCTAGCCGTTTTAGACAAAGAACACACAGGGGTCTCTCCTCTGCCCCCACCTCCGCTGCCGTGAATCCAAGAGCAAGATACCCTTCGCCATATTTTCTTTTAGGTTGACTTTTTGGTTGATTAGACCCGTCATATTTTTGTTTCTCCGCAGACCTTTGAGGTGCGAGTTGCAAATGTATCCATTTTGTGTAATTGTGGTCCGCACATTAGCCTGCTACCCATCCGCGCGAAAGTTTGTTCCTCTTAGCCCTGCCTGCAAAAGTTACTGTTGCTATGTCTGTCAAACTTTCGCTCCTGCCGAGAAATTTAAAGCCTACAGGAAAAATAAGTAATTTACATTTATTTATACGGCGGATTTCACAGACAGAATCACAAAGTGATTTACAGTGTGTATAGAAAATGAAAGCATAGTAAAAAAAAATCAAAAATCAAAAATTTCCTCCCTTTCCTCGCGCCCCACCTGTCATGTCTCTATTCCCCAGACTTTGAGAAATGCTGAATTAGGTCAACATTTTTCGACCCGTATGTACAGTCACCGTGTGCTCGGAGAAGAGGTAGGATTAAATATAAGTTTTACTTCTTAATATTCCTTTTCAGATTTGTTGAAAGGTGCAAATGGAACCATGTGATGTTACTTGACGTAAACATGTCTGTAACAAATACATCAAAACCATAGCCGCGTGTGTAATGACTAACATTTACATAACATTTTGTAGATGGCATTGCATGTCTTGACTTGTTCTATTCTGTCTTTTGAACGTACAAGTCAATGTCTTGTTTTTAGTGTGAGGTTTAACTGTTGTGTTTATTTTGTGTCATTGTGAAGTTTTTTGTACCTGAAAATCAGATATCCCGGCCCCCCAGACACATTTTTTCCTCTATATCTGCTCCCCAGGTCAAAATAATTGCCGAGTGTGAACGTGTGTGAACGTGTGTGACCGTGTGTGACCGTGTGTGACCGTGTGTCTTGGCTACCACTCTTTACCGCATCTCTCCATGAACCCCGAAAAAAAACATCCGACCAGGAGCGTTGGGTTGCAGTGCATTGTGGGTAGGCGAGTCTTGTACATGATCATGTTCTGTCGGTTCATTTGCAAAATAAACCAGAGAGCACAACTCAGCTTTGATACAAAATGAAAGTAAAAATAAGACTGAGAAGATCAAAATAATTGTCAAAGCAGCATCAAAGTTGTTGAAAGAACTATCTTGGTACCGGGTGCAAGCTGTACTACGGAGAGTAGACGTGACGGAGTCATGTTACCACATTCCAACACCCTGTTAATGGTCCGGTGGAATGCCAGAAGTTTGATAGCAACCGAACATGAATTAAAGGGATATATTAAAAATATGAAAACTAAACCACGTATAATTTGTATTCAAGAAACAGGGCTGAAGCCAAAATTAAACTTTATAATAAAAGGATATATAACGATTCGTAAAGATAGGAATGAAGGGTAAAGAGGATGATGTGCCACATTTATCAAAGAAGATGTAGTCACGGGTAAAGAAACAGCAGAACCTTTAGCAAAAACATTTGTTAAAGTGCACGGTAATGATAATTTGAGAAATGTGGAAAAACAAAAGAGAGAAAAAACAATGAGTTTAAATATTGGGGAAATGATGGAAGACAACATTAATAGCTTTACCAACACTATGGATATGACATTTTCTTTGAATGAAATGGTTCGAATTTTGAAAAAGGTTAAAAATACGTCACCGGGGAAAGACCTAGCGGGTTATCAAATGATCAAAAACTTAGGTGGCATCGTCAAAGAAGTGGTCTTGAAATGATATGACAGGATATATGAAGAAGGAGAATGACCGGCAGAGGGGAAAATTAGCGGTAACAATTCCAATATGCAAGTCAGGGTAAGACCCGGAAGAGGCAGGAAATTATAAATTTGGGTAAAAGTAATGGAAAAAAAAAAGATTAATGAAAGACTAGTATATTATTTAGAGTCAAAAGAAATAATCAAAAAACTAACAAAGTGGTAAATAATGTTCAAGACTGGGGAACGGCTTGAGGTTTAAGATTCTCTGTTGGAAAGACAAAAGTCATACATTTTACAAAGACAAAAGTACCAAACAAGCTCCAAATAAAAACTCTAAGGTGAAAATATAGAAGAGGTACAAGTATTTAAATATTTAGGAATATGGTTTGATAAAAATATGAACTAGTCAACCCACATCAGCAAAATAGATTTGATTAGATTAGATTAGATAGTACTTTATTTATTCCTTCAGGAGTGTTCCTTCCGGAAAATAAAAAAATAGGGGAAAAAGTAAAAAGGTGTTAAATATAATGAGGTCTTTGAGGGGTAATGATTGGGGGGCTGATAGGTTAACGTTGAAAACAATACATGTATATATTTATAACTTTAATTCCATCTGTTATTGATTACGGATGCATTATTTACCAATCTGCTTCAAAAACATGACTTGGGAAAATAGACCGGATCCAGTCACAGGCTTTAAGGTTATGTTGTGGAGCTACTACATCAACCCTAGTGGCAGTATTACAAGTAAAAATGAACGAAAAACCTTTGGACAAGAGGAGAGATCAACTCTCAGCAGTTTATCGGGCAACTTTAAAAGGATCCAAGCAAGGATATCCGACTTGTCCAGTGTTACCAATCTGCCAAGAAAAAGAGAAAACAAAAAAGAATAGTTTTGGGTGGATTATAGGAGACATATGTAATAAAGTTAAAATTGACAATATTAAAGTTAGTCCTACAGTACCAATGCCTGCAATACCACCGTGGATGTTTGATAACCCAAAAGAAAACATGCAATTACTAAAGAATAGAAATTTAAATAGTTACCGGATAGAAAAATGGATTGAGATATGATATATACGGATGCATCAAAAACTATATAAAAAAAAATAAAGGTAAGAGCTGTAGCAGTTATCCCACAAGGAAACATAGTATTAAATAAAATAATCAGTGATAAACTATCTGTTTTTACGGGGGAATTGGTAGCAATTTATATGGCAGTTAACTGGATAGAGGAAAACAAAGCAAGGAAAGTAGTTGTGTGCTCGCAGTCCAACAGTGCATTGATGAGCATAAAAAACATAGCATCAGAAACAAGACAAGATTTAGTTTATGAAATAGTTCAGGCAATCTATAGAATAAATAAAGCGGGAGGTGTGGTAACATTTCTTTGGGTTCCTTGGAAGATATTGTAGGATGGAATTCACAACACATAGGATATAAAGCATTATACACGTATTTAAAAAACATTGGGTTAAATAAAAGAATATAGAGTAGGGATCCATCTTGATCCACACTCCATTTCAACCAGAAGGTTGCTTGGCGGAAACAACCGCCCACCTCCGGAATCAGTCCCCGCCCATTCCCCTTAGGCGCGAAATTCATTTGAGCGAAAGACATTGGAATGAGAGGAGCTCTTTAAAGCTCCTGAGAATCTTAAAAAAGCTTACAGAAAACGAGAAAAACTTACAGCGGGTGCCTGTTGGACATTCACCGTCGTTTTCGATGATTTCCCCTCGGAGCAAGGATTCGATGTCTGGAGTCTTTGGCACAATCAAGCCTTCTCCTCTGCCTGGAACGGCCGTTGACGGACCCGCCAGCTTTAAGGGAGACCAGCGAGCCGGAGATGTAAGTAAATATATGTATATATGTATCGTATACCGCATGTTTTTTTTCTTGTAAAATGAGAATCATTTGACTCACCAGACTGCGATTGTGTTAAAACGATCGCGTTAGGATCTTACGGCAAATCCTCTATAAAACAAAATAATGAATACACACAATATTAAATAATTCGAAGGTTTAAACACACCTCGATAATCATCTTCCAACTTTGTAAGACTGTTTAAGCAAAGTTCATCGTCTTTCACTTCGTCGTCATCGGCTGGTAAAAAAAAAGTATTACAACGTCGTACAAGTGCAATGCTTTTAACGTTTAAATGCTTAAATGGAGTTAAACCAATGTCTAATAACATGGTAAAGCAGAGGTAATGGTGTGTGTGTGTGTGTGTGTGTGTGTGTGCGTGTGTGTGTGTATGTGTGTGTGTGTGTGTGTGTGCGTGCGTGTGTGTGTGTGTGCGTGCGTGTCCTGTTGATTCAAACGGTCATAAACATTTAAACTGTCAGATGGGAAGTCAGTAAAAACTGAACCCTCCTTTTGTCCCCCAAACTGACCTGTTGATTCAAACGACCGTAAAGACCAGTTGCTACGTGACACTGTGTTCTGCGATAGTTTTTTCCATCTGTTTAAATATGTTTTCGTGAGGTACGGAAGTTGTTTCAGTGCGTACGAATGTGTGTGTGTGTGTGTGTGTGTGTGTGTGTGTGTGTGTGTGTGTGTGTGTGTGTGTGTGTGTGTGTGTGTGTGTGTGTGTGTGTGTGTGTGTGTGCGTGTGTGTGTGTGTGTGTGTGTGTGTGTGCGTGTGTGTGTGCGTGTCCACCAAAAACTTCCCAATCCACGGTAGATAACGATGAAAATATCGAGAAAGGGCTTCCGTCTCTTCTTTCTTTTAGCTGAAAACTGAATACGATTTAGAAACACTCGACTTTTTTGCGGAGCGTCAATGTAAGTTTTATTATTTTTATCAATCGAAACAGGCGTTTCACTAATCATGACCGAATCGAACAAAGTCTTTACGCTAACGTATAAAGCTCCAAATAATGACTAAGACAATGTCTAATAACATGGTAATAACAGTGCGTACGAATGTGTGTGTGTGTGTGTGTGTGTGTGTGTGTGTGTGTGTGTGTGTGTGTGTGTGAAGTGCGTGCGTGTCCACATCTCCACACGTAACATTCCCAGCCATCAATACATCGAAATCTGGAAGTTGTTTCAAACGATCGTAAACATTTAAACTATCAAATATATGGTCACATGCTGCTCAGATGACATTGCTTTCTTAAAAAAACTGAACCCTCCTCTGTTCCCTGTCAGGTCTTAACTCCACCCTCTTCCTGGTTTAACCACTCCCACCGCAGGTCTTAACTCTGCCCTCTTTCTGTTTAAAACTCCACCCTCTTCCTGGTTTAACCACTCCCACCACAGGTCTTAACTCCACCCTCTTCCGGGTAAGCCACACCCACTTGACCTTGACATTTGAACCTGACATTTGAACCTGACCTTTGACTTTGACCTTTAACCTTGACCCCTCATAAATCATTAACCTTTGAACTTGACCCCTCATAAATCATTGACCTTTGACCTTGAGGGTCATAAATCATTGTTTTATGGGGGGTCATAAATCACTTTTGACTAAAGGTAGGGACTTAACTTCTCTGTGGTGTAGGAGTTATGTTTAAATAACTGTCATATTGAGTGTTACAGTATACAGTCATATTGAGTAAAACCTCATTTTTGTATTTGCAAACCATAGAAAAACAACTGTATCTAGTTAAACTCACATGTTTTCAATATCACAGGCATTTTTAGACATTTTGCACGTTTGGATTAGGAATTATGTTGGAATACATTTTTATTGCTTTTTTCGCATTATCTCAGGATTCTAAGTACATTACTGTCAAATTTAGTAAAAAAATACTTTTGGTTTTTGCAAACCTTACCAAATGTTTTTTTTCCAGTAAAACTCTCAAAGATACATTTCTTCAGGCATTATTAGACATTTTGCATGTGTGGTGTAGGAGTTATGTTTAAATAACTGTCATATTGAGTGTTACAGTATACAGTCATATTGAGTAAAACCTCCTTTTTGTATTTGCAAACCATAGAAAAACAACTGTATCTAGTTAAACTCACATGTTTTCAATATCACAGGCATTTTTAGACACTTTGCAGGTTTGGATTAGGAATTATGTTGGAATACATTTTTATTGCTTTTTTCGCATTATCTCAGGATTCTAAGTACATTACTGTCAAATTTAGTAAAAAAATACTTTTGGTTTTTGCAAACCTTACCAAATGTTTTTTTTCCAGTAAAACTCTCAAGGATACATTTCTTCAGGCATCATTAGACATTTTGCATTTCTACTTTTGGAGTTATGCATCAAAAACTGTCATTTTGAGTGTGACCAATATGAGGCCAGTAAAACCCAATTTTTGTATTTGTGATCCTTTCCAAAATACCTGATTCTGGTAAAACTCACATAAATTCAATATTACAGGCTTTTTTAACAAATTTCATGTTTGGTTTTGGAGTTATGACTATAAACCTTTCTTATTTAGTATGACAGTAATACTGTTATATTGAATAAAAAAAACAACTAACATCTGTCTTTGCAAACCTTACAAAAGATCATTTTTCTAGTACAACTAACAAAAATACATATCTCTAGGCATTATTAGATATTTTGCATGTGTTGTTTAGAAGTTATGTTTGAATACAATTTTATTGCTTTTTTCGCATTATCTTAGGAATCTAAGAACATTATAGTCATATTGAGTAAAAAACTACTTTTTGCATTTGCAATATTTAAAAAAGCATATGTTTCGAGTGAAACTCCCAATGATGCATTATTTCAGGCATTATTAGCCATTTTTCATGTGTGGTGTAGGAGTTATGTTTAAATAACTGTCATATTGAGTGTTACAGTATACAGTCATATTGAGTAAAACCTCATTTTTGTATTTGCAAACCATAGAAAAACAACTGTATCTAGTTAAACTCACATGTTTTCAATATCACAGGCATTTTTAGACATTTTGCACGTTTGGATTAGGAATTATGTTGGAATACATTTTTATTGCTTTTTTCGCATTATCTCAGGATTCTAAGTACATTACTGTCAAATTTAGTAAAAAAATACTTTTGGTTTTTGCAAACCTTACCAAATGTTTTTTTTCCAGTAAAACTCTCAAAGATACATTTCTTCAGGCATTATTAGACATTTTGCATGTGTGGTGTAGGAGTTATGTTTAAATAACTGTCATATTGAGTGTTACAGTATACAGTCATATTGAGTAAAACCTCCTTTTTGTATTTGCAAACCATAGAAAAACAACTGTATCTAGTTAAACTCACATGTTTTCAATATCACAGGCATTTTTAGACACTTTGCAGGTTTGGATTAGGAATTATGTTGGAATACATTTTTATTGCTTTTTTCGCATTATCTCAGGATTCTAAGTACATTACTGTCAAATTTAGTAAAAAAATACTTTTGGTTTTTGCAAACCTTACCAAATGTTTTTTTTTTCCAGTAAAACTCTCAAGGATACATTTCTTCAGGCATCATTAGACATTTTGCATTTCTACTTTTGGAGTTATGCATCAAAAACTGTCATTTTGAGTGTGACCAATATGAGGCCAGTAAAACCCAATTTTTGTATTTGTGATCCTTTCCAAAATACCTGATTCTGGTAAAACTCACATAAATTCAATATTACAGGCTTTTTTAGACAAATTTCATGTTTGGTTTTGGAGTTATGACTATAAACCTTTCTTATTTAGTATGACAGTAATACTGTTATATTGAATAAAAAAAAAACTAACATCTGTCTTTGCAAACCTTACAAAATATCATTTTTCTAGTACAACTAACAAGAATACATATCTCTAGGCATTATTAAATATTTTGCATGTATTGTTTAGAAGTTATGTTTGAATACATTTGTATTGCTTTTTTCGCATTATCTCAGGATTCTAAGAACATTATAGTCATATTGAGTAAAAAACTACTTTTTGCATTTGCAAGATTTAAAAAAGCATATGTTTCGAGTGAAACTCCCAATGATGCATTATTTCAGGCATTATTAGCCATTTTTCATGTGTGGTGTAGGAGTTATGTTTAAATAACTGTCATATTGAGTGTTACAGTATACAGTCATATTGAGTAAAACCTCCTTTTTGTATTTGCAAACCATAGAAAAACGACTGTATCTAGTTAAACTCACATGTTTTCAATATCACAGGCATTTTTAGACATTTTGCACGTTTGGATTAGGAATTATGTTGGAATACATTTTTATTGCTTTTTTCGCATTATCTCAGGATTCTAAGTACATTACTGTCAAATTTAGTAAAAAAATACTTTTGGTTTTTGCAAACCTTACCAAATGTTTTTTTTCCAGTAAAACTCTCAAAGATACATTTCTTCAGGCATTATTAGACATTTTGCATGTGTGGTGTAGGAGTTATGTTTAAATAACTGTCATATTGAGTGTTACAGTATACAGTCATATTGAGTAAAACCTCCTTTTTGTATTTGCAAACCATAGAAAAACAACTGTATCTAGTTAAACTCACATGTTTTCAATATCACAGGCATTTTTAGACACTTTGCAGGTTTGGATTAGGAATTATGTTGGAATACATTTTTATTGCTTTTTTCGCATTATCTCAGGATTCTAAGTACATTACTGTCAAATTTAGTAAAAAAATACTTTTGGTTTTTGCAAACCTTACCAAATGTTTTTTTTTTCCAGTAAAACTCTCAAGGATACATTTCTTCAGGCATCATTAGACATTTTGCATTTCTACTTTTGGAGTTATGCATCAAAAACTGTCATTTTGAGTGTGACCAATATGAGGCCAGTAAAACCCAATTTTTGTATTTGTGATCCTTTCCAAAATACCTGATTCTGGTAAAACTCACATAAATTCAATATTACAGGCTTTTTTAGACAAATTTCATGTTTGGTTTTGGAGTTATGACTATAAACCTTTCTTATTTAGTATGACAGTAATACTGTTATATTGAATAAAAAAAAAACTAACATCTGTCTTTGCAAACCTTACAAAATATCATTTTTCTAGTACAACTAACAAGAATACATATCTCTAGGCATTATTAAATATTTTGCATGTATTGTTTAGAAGTTATGTTTGAATACATTTGTATTGCTTTTTTCGCATTATCTCAGGATTCTAAGAACATTATAGTCATATTGAGTAAAAAACTACTTTTTGCATTTGCAAGATTTAAAAAAGCATATGTTTCGAGTGAAACTCCCAATGATGCATTATTTCAGGCATTATTAGCCATTTTTCATGTGTGGTGTAGGAGTTATGTTTAAATAACTGTCATATTGAGTGTTACAGTATACAGTCATATTGAGTAAAACCTCCTTTTTGTATTTGCAAACCATAGAAAAACGACTGTATCTAGTTAAACTCACATGTTTTCAATATCACAGGCATTTTTAGACATTTTGCACGTTTGGATTAGGAATTATGTTGGAATACATTTTTATTGCTTTTTTCGCATTATCTCAGGATTCTAAGTACATTACTGTCAAATTTAGTAAAAAAATACTTTTGGTTTTTGCAAACCTTACCAAATGTTTTTTTTCCAGTAAAACTCTCAAAGATACATTTCTTCAGGCATTATTAGACATTTTGCATTTCTACTTTTGGAGTTATGCATCAAAAACTGTCATTTTGAGTGTGACCAATATGAGGCCAGTAAAACCCAATTTTTGTATTTGTGATCCTTTCCAAAATACCTGATTCTGGTAAAACTCACATAAATTCAATATTACAGGCTTTTTTAGACAAATTTCATGTTTGGTTTTGGAGTTATGACTATAAACCTTTCTTATTTAGTATGACAGTAATACTGTTATATTGAATAAAAAAACTAACATCTGTCTTTGCAAACCTTACAAAAGATCATTTTTCTAGTACAACTAACAAAAATACATATCTCTAGGCATTATTAAATATTTTGCATGTATTGTTTAGAAGTTATGTTTGAATACATTTTTATTGCTTTTTTCGCATTATCTCAGGATTCTAAGAACATTATAGTCATATTGAGTAAAAAACTACTTTTTGCATTTGCAAGATTTAAAAAAGCATATGTTTCGAGTGAAACTCCCAATGATGCATTATTTCAGGCATTATTAGCCATTTTTCATGTGTGGTGTAGGAGTTATGTTTAAATAACTGTCATATTGAGTGTTACAGTATACAGTCATATTGAGTAAAACCTCCTTTTTGTATTTGCAAACCATAGAAAAACGACTGTATCTAGTTAAACTCACATGTTTTCAATATCACAGGCATTTTTAGACATTTTGCACGTTCGGATTAGGAATTATGTTGGAATACAGTTTCATTGCTTTTTTCGCATTATCTCAGGATTCTAAGTACATTACTGTCAAATTTAGTAAAAAAATACTTTTGGTTTTTGCAAACTTTACCAAATGTTTTTTTTCCAGTAAAACTCTCAAAGATACATTTCTTCAGGCATTATTAGACGTTTTGCATTTCTACTTTTGGAGTTATGTATCAAAAACTGTCATTTTGAGTGTGACCAATATGAGGCCAGTAAAACCCAATTTTTGTATTTGTGATCCTTTCCAAAATACCTGACTCTGGTAAAACTCACATGAATTCAATATTACAGGTTTTTCTAGACAAATTTCATGTTTGGTTTTGGAGTTATGACTATAAACCTTTCTTATTTAGTATGACAGTAATACTGTTATATTGAATAAAAAAAACTAACATCTGTCTTTGCAAACCTTACAAAAGATCATTTTTCTAGTACAACTAACAAAAATACATATCTCTAGGCATTATTAGATATTTTGCATGTGTTGTTTAGAAGTTATGTTTGAATACAATTTTATTGCTTTTTTCGCATTATCTCAGGATTCTAAGAACATTATAGTCATATTGAGTAAAAAACTACTTTTTGCATTTGCAAGATTTAAAAAAGCATATGTTTCGAGTGAAACTCCCAATGATGCATTATTTCAGGCATTATTAGCCATTTTTCATGTGTGGTGTAGGAGTTATGTTTAAATAACTGTCATATTGAGTGTTACAGTATACAGTCATATTGAGTAAAACCTCATTTTTGTATTTGCAAACCATAGAAAAACAACTGTATCTAGTTAAACTCACATGTTTTCAATATCACAGGCATTTTTAGACATTTTGCACGTTTGGATTAGGAATTATGTTGGAATACATTTTTATTGCTTTTTTGGCATTATCTCAGGATTCTAAGTACATTACTGTCAAATTTAGTAAAAAAATACTTTTGGTTTTTGCAAACTTTACCAAATGTTTTTTTTCCAGTAAAACTCTCAAAGATACATTTCTTCAGGCATTATTAGACGTTTTGCATTTCTACTTTTGGAGTTATGCATCAAAAACTGTCATTTTGAGTGTGACCAATATGAGGCCAGTAAAACCCAATTTTTGTATTTGTGATCCTTTCCAAAATACCTGATTCTGGTAAAACTCACATAAATTCAATATTACAGGCTTTTTTAGACAAATTTCATGTTTGGTTTTGGAGTTATGACTATAAACCTTTCTTATTTAGTATGACAGTAATACTGTTATATTGAATAAAAAAACTAACATCTGTCTTTGCAAACCTTACAAAAGATCATTTTTCTAGTACAACTAACAAAAATACATATCTCTAGGCATTATTAGATATTTTGCATGTGTTGTTTAGAAGTTATGTTTGAATACAATTTTATTGCTTTTTTCGCATTATCTCAGGAATCTAAGAACATTATAGTCATATTGAGTAAAAAACTACTTTTTGCATTTGCAATATTTAAAAAAGCATATGTTTCGAGTGAAACTCCCAATGATGCATTATTTCAGGCATTATTAGCCATTTTTCATGTGTGGTGTAGGAGTTATGTTTAAATAACTGTCATATTGAGTGTTACAGTATACAGTCATATTGAGTAAAACCTCATTTTTGTATTTGCAAACCATAGAAAAACAACTGTATCTAGTTAAACTCACATGTTTTCAATATCACAGGCATTTTTAGACATTTTGCACGTTTGGATTAGGAATTATGTTGGAATACATTTTTATTGCTTTTTTTGCATTATCTCAGGAATCTAAGAACATTATAGTCATATTGAGTAAAAAACTACTTTTTGCATTTGCAATATTTAAAAAAGCATATGTTTCGAGTGAAACTCCCAATGATGCATTATTTCAGGCATTATTAGCCATTTTTCATGTGTGGTGTAGGAGTTATGTTTAAATAACTGTCATATTGAGTGTTACAGTATACAGTCATATTGAGTAAAACCTCATTTTTGTATTTGCAAACCATAGAAAAACAACTGTATCTAGTTAAACTCACATGTTTTCAATATCACAGGCATTTTTAGACACTTTGCAGGTTTGGATTAGGAATTATGTTGGAATACATTTTTATTGCTTTTTTCGCATTATCTCAGGATTCTAAGTACATTACTGTCAAATTTAGTAAAAAAATACTTTTGGTTTTTGCAAACCTTACCAAATGTTTTTTTTCCAGTAAAACTCTCAAAGATACATTTCTTCAGGCATTATTAGACATTTTGCATTTCTACTTTTGGAGTTATGCATCAAAAACTCTCATTTTGAGTGTGACCAATATGAGGCCAGTAAAACCCAATTTTTGTATTTGTGATCCTTTCCAAAATACCTGATTCTGGTAAAACTCACATAAATTCAATATTACAGGCTTTTTTAGACAAATTTCATGTTTGGTTTTGGAGTTATGACTATAAACCTTTCTTATTTAGTATGACAGTAATACTGTTATATTGAATAAAAAAAAAACTAACATCTGTCTTTGCAAACCTTACAAAAGATCATTTTTCTAGTACAACTAACAAAAATACATATCTCTAGGCATTATTAAATATTTTGCATGTGTTGTTTAGAAGTTATGTTTGAATACATTTTTATTGCTTTTTTCGCATTATCTCAGGATTCTAAGAACATTATAGTCATATTGAGTAAAAAACTACTTTTTGCATTTGCAAGATTTAAAAAAGCATATGTTTCGAGTGAAACTCCCAATGATGCATTATTTCAGGCATTATTAGCCATTTTTCATGTGTGGTGTAGGAGTTATGTTTAAATAACTGTCATATTGAGTGTTACAGTATACAGTCATATTGAGTAAAACCTCATTTTTGTATTTGCAAACCATAGAAAAACAACTGTATCTAGTTAAACTCACATGTTTTCAATATCACAGGCATTTTTAGACATTTTGCACGTTTGGATTAGGAATTATGTTGGAATACATTTTTATTGCTTTTTTCGCATTATCTCAGGATTCTAAGTACATTACTGTCAAATTTAGTAAAAAAATACTTTTGGTTTTTGCAAACCTTACCAAATGTTTTTTTTCCAGTAAAACTCTAAAAAATACATTTCTTCAGGCATTATTAGACATTTTGCATGTGTGGTGTAGGAGTTATGTTTAAATAACTGTCATATTGAGTGTTACAGTATACAGTCATATTGAGTAAAACCTCCTTTTTGTATTTGCAAACCATAGAAAAACAACTGTATCTAGTTAAACTCACATGTTTTCAATATCACAGGCATTTTTAGACACTTTGCAGGTTTGGATTAGGAATTATGTTGGAATACATTTTTATTGCTTTTTTCGCATTATCTCAGGATTCTAAGTACATTACTGTCAAATTTAGTAAAAAAATACTTTTGGTTTTTGCAAACCTTACCAAATGTTTTTTTTTTCCAGTAAAACTCTCAAAGATACATTTCTTCAGGCATCATTAGACATTTTGCATTTCTACTTTTGGAGTTATGCATCAAAAACTGTCATTTTGAGTGTGACCAATACGAGGCCAGTAAAACCCAATTTTTGTATTTGTGATCCTTTCCAAAATACCTGATTCTGGTAAAACTCACATAAATTCAATATTACAGGCTTTTTTAGACAAATTTCATGTTTGGTTTTGGAGTTATGACTATAAACCTTTCTTATTTAGTATGACAGTAATACTGTTATATTGAATAAAAAAACTAACATCTGTCTTTGCAAACCTTACAAAAGATCATTTTTCTAGTACAACTAACAAAAATACATATCTCTAGGCATTATTAAATATTTTGCATGTATTGTTTAGAAGTTATGTTTGAATACATTTTTATTGCTTTTTTCGCATTATCTCAGGATTCTAAGAACATTATAGTCATATTGAGTAAAAAACTACTTTTTGCATTTGCAAGATTTAAAAAAGCATATGTTTCGAGTGAAACTCCCAATGATGCATTATTTCAGGCATTATTAGCCATTTTTCATGTGTGGTGTAGGAGTTATGTTTAAATAACTGTCATCTTGAGTGTTACAGTATACAGTCATATTGAGTAAAACCTCCTTTTTGTATTTGCAAACCATAGAAAAACGACTGTATCTAGTTAAACTCACATGTTTTCAATATCACAGGCATTTTTAGACATTTTGCACGTTTGGATTAGGAATTATGTTGGAATACATTTTTATTGCTTTTTTCGCATTATCTCAGGATTCTAAGTACATTACTGTCAAATTTAGTAAAAAAATACTTTTGGTTTTTGCAAACCTTACCAAATGTTTTTTTTCCAGTAAAACTCTCAAAGATACATTTCTTCAGGCATTATTAGACATTTTGCATTTCTACTTTTGGAGTTTTGTATCAAAAACTGTCATTTTGAGTGTGACCAATATGAGGCCAGTAAAACCCAATTTTTGTATTTGTGATCCTTTCCAAAATACCTGACTCTGGTAAAACTCACATGAATTCAATATTACAGGTTTTTTTAGACAAATTTCATGTTTGGTTTTGGAGTTATGACTATAAACCTTTCTTATTTAGTATGACAGTAATACTGTTATATTGAATAAAAAAAACTAACATCTGTCTTTGCAAACCTTACAAAAGATCATTTTTCTAGTACAACTAACAAAAATACATATCTCTAGGCATTATTAGATATTTTGCATGTGTTGTTTAGAAGTTATGTTTGAATACAATTTTATTGCTTTTTTCGCATTATCTCAGGAATCTAAGAACATTATAGTCATATTGAGTAAAAAACTACTTTTTGCATTTGCAATATTTAAAAAAGCATATGTTTCGAGTGAAACTCCCAATGATGCATTATTTCAGGCATTATTAGCCATTTTTCATGTGTGGTGTAGGAGTTATGTTTAAATAACAGTCATATTGAGTGTTACAGTATACAGTCATATTGAGTAAAACCTCATTTTTGTATTTGCAAACCATAGAAAAACAACTGTATCTAGTTAAACTCACATGTTTTCAATATCACAGGCATTTTTAGACACTTTGCAGGTTTGGATTAGGAATTATGTTGGAATACATTTTTATTGCTTTTTTCGCATTATCTCAGGATTCTAAGTACATTACTGTCAAATTTAGTAAAAAAATACTTTTGGTTTTTGCAAACCTTACCAAATGTTTTTTTTCCAGTAAAACTCTCAAAGATACATTTCTTCAGGCATTATTAGACGTTTTGCATTTCTACTTTTGGAGTTATGCATCAAAAACTCTCATTTTGAGTGTGACCAATATGAGGCCAGTAAAACCCAATTTTTGTATTTGTGATCCTTTCCAAAATACCTGATTCTGGTAAAACTCACATAAATTCAATATTACAGGCTTTTTTAGACAAATTTCATGTTTGGTTTTGGAGTTATGACTATAAACCTTTCTTATTTAGTATGACAGTAATACTGTTATATTGAATAAAAAAAAAACTAACATCTGTCTTTGCAAACCTTACAAAAGATCATTTTTCTAGTACAACTAACAAAAATACATATCTCTAGGCATTATTAAATATTTTGCATGTGTTGTTTAGAAGTTATGTTTGAATACATTTTTATTGCTTTTTTCGCATTATCTCAGGATTCTAAGAACATTATAGTCATATTGAGTAAAAAACTACTTTTTGCATTTGCAAGATTTAAAAAAGCATATGTTTCGAGTGAAACTCCCAATGATGCATTATTTCAGGCATTATTAGCCATTTTTCATGTGTGGTGTAGGAGTTATGTTTAAATAACTGTCATATTGAGTGTTACAGTATACAGTCATATTGAGTAAAACCTCATTTTTGTATTTGCAAACCATAGAAAAACAACTGTATCTAGTTAAACTCACATGTTTTCAATATCACAGGCATTTTTAGACACTTTGCAGGTTTGGATTAGGAATTATGTTGGAATACATTTTTATTGCTTTTTTCGCATTATCTCAGGATTCTAAGTACATTACTGTCAAATTTAGTAAAAAAATACTTTTGGTTTTTGCAAACCTTACCAAATGTTTTTTTTCCAGTAAAACTCTCAAAGATACATTTCTTCAGGCATTATTAGACGTTTTGCATTTCTACTTTTGGAGTTATGCATCAAAAACTCTCATTTTGAGTGTGACCAATATGAGGCCAGTAAAACCCAATTTTTGTATTTGTGATCCTTTCCAAAATACCTGATTCTGGTAAAACTCACATAAATTCAATATTACAGGCTTTTTTAGACAAATTTCATGTTTGGTTTTGGAGTTATGACTATAAACCTTTCTTATTTAGTATGACAGTAATACTGTTATATTGAATAAAAAAAAAACTAACATCTGTCTTTGCAAACCTTACAAAAGATCATTTTTCTAGTACAACTAACAAAAATACATATCTCTAGGCATTATTAAATATTTTGCATGTGTTGTTTAGAAGTTATGTTTGAATACATTTTTATTGCTTTTTTCGCATTATCTCAGGATTCTAAGAACATTATAGTCATATTGAGTAAAAAACTACTTTTTGCATTTGCAAGATTTAAAAAAGCATATGTTTCGAGTGAAACTCCCAATGATGCATTATTTCAGGCATTATTAGCCATTTTTCATGTGTGGTGTAGGAGTTATGTTTAAATAACTGTCATATTGAGTGTTACAGTATACAGTCATATTGAGTAAAACCTCATTTTTGTATTTGCAAACCATAGAAAAACAACTGTATCTAGTTAAACTCGCATGTTTTTAATATCACAGGCATTTTTAGACATTTTGCACGTTTGGATTAGGAATTATGTTGGAATACATTTTTATTGCTTTTTTCGCATTATCTCAGGATTCTAAGTACATTACTGTCAAATTTAGTAAAAAAATACTTTTGGTTTTTGCAAACCTTACCAAATGTTTTTTTTCCAGTAAAACTCTCAAAGATACATTTCTTCAGGCATTATTAGACATTTTGCATGTGTGGTGTAGGAGTTATGTTTAAATAACTGTCATATTGAGTGTTACAGTATACAGTCATATTGAGTAAAACCTCCTTTTTGTATTTGCAAACCATAGAAAAACAACTGTATCTAGTTAAACTCACATGTTTTCAATATCACAGGCATTTTTAGACACTTTGCAGGTTTGGATTAGGAATTATGTTGGAATACATTTTTATTGCTTTTTTCGCATTATCTCAGGATTCTAAGTACATTACTGTCAAATTTAGTAAAAAAATACTTTTGGTTTTTGCAAACCTTACCAAATGTTTTTTTTTCCAGTAAAACTCTCAAAGATACATTTCTTCAGGCATTATTAGACATTTTGCATTTCTACTTTTGGAGTTATGCATCAAAAACTGTCATTTTGAGTGTGACCAATATGAGGCCAGTAAAACCCAATTTTTGTATTTGTGATCCTTTCCAAAATACCTGATTCTGGTAAAACTCACATAAATTCAATATTACAGGCTTTTTTAGACAAATTTCATGTTTGGTTTTGGAGTTATGACTATAAACCTTTCTTATTTAGTATGACAGTAATACTGTTATATTGAATAAAAAAAACTAACATCTGTCTTTGCAAACCTTACAAAAGATCATTTTTCTAGTACAACTAACAAAAATACATATCTCTAGGCATTATTAAATATTTTGCATGTATTGTTTAGAAGTTATGTTTGAATACATTTTTATTGCTTTTTTCGCATTATCTCAGATTCTAAGAACATTATAGTCATATTGAGTAAAAAACTACTTTTTGCATTTGCAAGATTTAAAAAAGCATATGTTTCGAGTGAAACTCCCAATGATGCATTATTTCAGGCATTATTAGCCATTTTTCATGTGTGGTGTAGGAGTTATGTTTAAATAACTGTCATATTGAGTGTTACAGTATACAGTCATATTGAGTAAAACCTCATTTTTGTATTTGCAAACCATAGAAAAACAACTGTATCTAGTTAAACTCACATGTTTTCAATATCACAGGCATTTTTAGACACTTTGCAGGTTTGGATTAGGAATTATGTTGGAATACATTTTTATTGCTTTTTTCGCATTATCTCAGGATTCTAAGTACATTACTGTCAAATTTAGTAAAAAAATACTTTTGGTTTTTGCAAACCTTACCAAATGTTTTTTTTCCAGTAAAACTCTCAAAGATACATTTCTTCAGGCATTATTAGACGTTTTGCATTTCTACTTTTGGAGTTATGCATCAAAAACTCTCATTTTGAGTGTGACCAATATGAGGCCAGTAAAACCCAATTTTTGTATTTGTGATCCTTTCCAAAATACCTGATTCTGGTAAAACTCACATAAATTCAATATTACAGGCTTTTTTAGACAAATTTCATGTTTGGTTTTGGAGTTATGACTATAAACCTTTCTTATTTAGTATGACAGTAATACTGTTATATTGAATAAAAAAAAAACTAACATCTGTCTTTGCAAACCTTACAAAAGATCATTTTTCTAGTACAACTAACAAAAATACATATCTCTAGGCATTATTAAATATTTTGCATGTGTTGTTTAGAAGTTATGTTTGAATACATTTTTATTGCTTTTTTCGCATTATCTCAGGATTCTAAGAACATTATAGTCATATTGAGTAAAAAACTACTTTTTGCATTTGCAAGATTTAAAAAAGCATATGTTTCGAGTGAAACTCCCAATGATGCATTATTTCAGGCATTATTAGCCATTTTTCATGTGTGGTGTAGGAGTTATGTTTAAATAACTGTCATATTGAGTGCTACAGTATACAGTCATATTGAGTAAAACCTCATTTTTGTATTTGCAAACCATAGAAAAACAACTGTATCTAGTTAAACTCACATGTTTTCAATATCACAGGCATTTTTAGACATTTTGCACGTTTGGATTAGGAATTATGTTGGAATACATTTTTATTGCTTTTTTCGCATTATCTCAGGATTCTAAGTACATTACTGTCAAATTTAGTAAAAAAATACTTTTGGTTTTTGCAAACCTTACCAAATGTTTTTTTTCCAGTAAAACTCTCAAAGATACATTTCTTCAGGCATTATTAGACATTTTGCATGTGTGGTGTAGGAGTTATGTTTAAATAACTGTCATATTGAGTGTTACAGTATACAGTCATATTGAGTAAAACCTCCTTTTTGTATTTGCAAACCATAGAAAAACAACTGTATCTAGTTAAACTCACATGTTTTCAATATCACAGGCATTTTTAGACACTTTGCAGGTTTGGATTAGGAATTATGTTGGAATACATTTTTATTGCTTTTTTCGCATTATCTCAGGATTCTAAGTACATTACTGTCAAATTTAGTAAAAAAATACTTTTGGTTTTTGCAAACCTTACCAAATGTTTTTTTTTTCCAGTAAAACTCTCAAAGATACATTTCTTCAGGCATTATTAGACATTTTGCATTTCTACTTTTGGAGTTATGCATCAAAAACTGTCATTTTGAGTGTGACCAATATGAGGCCAGTAAAACCCAATTTTTGTATTTGTGATCCTTTCCAAAATACCTGATTCTGGTAAAACTCACATAAATTCAATATTACAGGCTTTTTTAGACAAATTTCATGTTTGGTTTTGGAGTTATGACTATAAACCTTTCTTATTTAGTATGACAGTAATACTGTTATATTGAATAAAAAAAACTAACACCTGTCTTTGCAAACCTTACAAAAGATCATTTTTCTAGTACAACTAACAAAAATACATATCTCTAGGCATTATTAAATATTTTGCATGTATTGTTTAGAAGTTATGTTTGAATACATTTTTATTGCTTTTTTCGCATTATCTCAGGATTCTAAGAACATTATAGTCATATTGAGTAAAAAACTACTTTTTGCATTTGCAAGATTTAAAAAAGCATATGTTTCGAGTGAAACTCCCAATGATGCATTATTTCAGGCATTATTAGCCATTTTTCATGTGTGGTGTAGGAGTTATGTTTAAATAACTGTCATATGGAGTGTTACAGTATACAGTCATATTGAGTAAAACCTCCTTTTTGTATTTGCAAAACATAGAAAAACGACTGTATCTAGTTAAACTCACATGTTTTCAATATCACAGGCATTTTTAGACATTTTGCACGTTTGGATTAGGAATTATGTTGGAATACATTTTTATTGCTTTTTTCGCATTATCTCAGGATTCTAAGTACATTACTGTCAAATTTAGTAAAAAAATACTTTTGGTTTTTGCAAACCTTACCAAATGTTTTTTTTCCAGTAAAACTCTCAAAGATACATTTCTTCAGGCATTATTAGACATTTTGCATTTCTACTTTTGGAGTTATGTATCAAAAACTGTCATTTTGAGTGTGACCAATATGAGGCCAGTAAAACCCAATTTTTGTATTTGTGATCCTTTCCAAAATACTTGACTCTGGTAAAACTCACATGAATTCAATATTACAGGTTTTTTTAGACAAATTTCATGTTTGGTTTTGGAGTTATGACTATAAACCTTTCTTATTTAGTATGACAGTAATACTGTTATATTGAATATAAAAAACTAACATCTGTCTTTGCAAACCTTACAAAAGATCATTTTTCTAGTACAACTAACAAAAATACATATCTCTAGGCATTATTAGATATTTTGCATGTGTTGTTTAGAAGTTATGTTTGAATACAATTTTATTGCTTTTTTCGCATTATCTCAGGAATCTAAGAACATTATAGTCATATTGAGTAAAAAACTACTTTTTGCATTTGCAATATTTAAAAAAGCATATGTTTCGAGTGAAACTCCCAATGATGCATTATTTCAGGCATTATTAGCCATTTTTCATGTGTGGTGTAGGAGTTATGTTTAAATAACTGTCATATTGAGTGTTACAGTATACAGTCATATTGAGTAAAACCTCATTTTTGTATTTGCAAACCATAGAAAAACAACTGTATCTAGTTAAACTCACATGTTTTCAATATCACAGGCATTTTTAGACACTTTGCAGGTTTGGATTAGGAATTATGTTGGAATACATTTTTATTGCTTTTTTCGCATTATCTCAGGATTCTAAGTACATTACTGTCAAATTTAGTAAAAAAATACTTTTGGTTTTTGCAAACCTTACCAAATGTTTTTTTTCCAGTAAAACTCTCAAAGATACATTTCTTCAGGCATTATTAGACGTTTTGCATTTCTACTTTTGGAGTTATGCATCAAAAACTCTCATTTTGAGTGTGACCAATATGAGGCCAGTAAAACCCAATTTTTGTATTTGTGATCCTTTCCAAAATACCTGATTCTGGTAAAACTCACATAAATTCAATATTACAGGCTTTTTTAGACAAATTTCATGTTTGGTTTTGGAGTTATGACTATAAACCTTTCTTATTTAGTATGACAGTAATACTGTTATATTGAATAAAAAAAAAACTAACATCTGTCTTTGCAAACCTTACAAAAGATCATTTTTCTAGTACAACTAACAAAAATACATATCTCTAGGCATTATTAAATATTTTGCATGTGTTGTTTAGAAGTTATGTTTGAATACATTTTTATTGCTTTTTTCGCATTATCTCAGGATTCTAAGAACATTATAGTCATATTGAGTAAAAAACTACTTTTTGCATTTGCAAGATTTAAAAAAGCATATGTTTCGAGTGAAACTCCCAATGATGCATTATTTCAGGCATTATTAGCCATTTTTCATGTGTGGTGTAGGAGTTATGTTTAAATAACTGTCATATTGAGTGTTACAGTATACAGTCATATTGAGTAAAACCTCATTTTTGTATTTGCAAACCATAGAAAAACAACTGTATCTAGTTAAACTCGCATGTTTTCAATATCACAGGCATTTTTAGACATTTTGCACGTTTGGATTAGGAATTATGTTGGAATACATTTTTATTGCTTTTTTCGCATTATCTCAGGATTCTAAGTACATTACTGTCAAATTTAGTAAAAAAATACTTTTGGTTTTTGCAAACCTTACCAAATGTTTTTTTTCCAGTAAAACTCTCAAAGATACATTTCTTCAGGCATTATTAGACATTTTGCATGTGTGGTGTAGGAGTTATGTTTAAATAACTGTCATATTGAGTGTTACAGTATACAGTCATATTGAGTAAAACCTCCTTTTTGTATTTGCAAACCATAGAAAAACAACTGTATCTAGTTAAACTCACATGTTTTCAATATCACAGGCATTTTTAGACACTTTGCAGGTTTGGATTAGGAATTATGTTGGAATACATTTTTATTGCTTTTTTCGCATTATCTCAGGATTCTAAGTACATTACTGTCAAATTTAGTAAAAAAATACTTTTGGTTTTTGCAAACCTTACCAAATGTTAGTTTCCAGTAAAACTCTCAAAGATACATTTCTTCGGGCATTATTAGACATTTTGCATTTCTACTTTTGGAGTTATGTATCAAAAACTGTTATTTTGAGTTTGACCAATATGAGGCCAGTAAAACCCAATTTTTGTATTTGTGATCCTTTCCAAAATACCTGACTCTGGTAAAACTCACATTAATTCAATATTACAGGTTTTTTTAGACAAATTTCATGTTTGGTTTTGGAGTTATGACTATAAACCTTTCTTATTTAGTATGACAGTAATACTGTTATATTGAATAAAAAAACTAACATCTGTCTTTGCAAACCTTACAAAAGATCATTTTTCTAGTACAACTAACAAAAATACATATCTCTAGGCATTATTAGATATTTTGCATGTATTGTTTAGAAGTTATGTTTGAATACATTTTTATTGCTTTTTTCGCATTATCTCAGATTCTAAGAACATTATAGTCATATTGAGTAAAAAACTACTTTTTGCATTTGCAAGATTTAAAAAAGCATATGTTTCGAGTGAAACTCCCAATGATGCATTATTTCAGGCATTATTAGCCATTTTTCATGTGTGGTGTAGGAGTTATGTTTAAATAACTGTCATATTGAGTGTTACAGTATACAGTCATATTGAGTAAAACCTCATTTTTGTATTTGCAAACCATAGAAAAACAACTGTATCTAGTTAAACTCACATGTTTTCAATATCACAGGCATTTTTAGACACTTTGCAGGTTTGGATTAGGAATTATGTTGGAATACATTTTTATTGCTTTTTTCGCATTATCTCAGGATTCTAAGTACATTACTGTCAAATTTAGTAAAAAAATACTTTTGGTTTTTGCAAACCTTACCAAATGTTTTTTTTTCCAGTAAAACTCTCAAAGATACATTTCTTCAGGCATTATTAGACATTTTGCATTTCTACTTTTGGAGTTATGCATCAAAAACTGTCATTTTGAGTGTGACCAATATGAGGCCAGTAAAACCCAATTTTTGTATTTGTGATCCTTTCCAAAATACCTGATTCTGGTAAAACTCACATAAATTCAATATTACAGGCTTTTTTAGACAAATTTCATGTTTGGTTTTGGAGTTATGACTATAAACCTTTCTTATTTAGTATGACAGTAATACTGTTATATTGAATAAAAAAAACTAACACCTGTCTTTGCAAACCTTACAAAAGATCATTTTTCTAGTACAACTAACAAAAATACATATCTCTAGGCATTATTAAATATTTTGCATGTATTGTTTAGAAGTTATGTTTGAATACATTTTTATTGCTTTTTTCGCATTATCTCAGGATTCTAAGAACATTATAGTCATATTGAGTAAAAAACTACTTTTTGCATTTGCAAGATTTAAAAAAGCATATGTTTCGAGTGAAACTCCCAATGATGCATTATTTCAGGCATTATTAGCCATTTTTCATGTGTGGTGTAGGAGTTATGTTTAAATAACTGTCATATTGAGTGTTACAGTATACAGTCATATTGAGTAAAACCTCCTTTTTGTATTTGCAAACCATAGAAAAACGACTGTATCTAGTTAAACTCACATGTTTTCAATATCACAGGCATTTTTAGACATTTTGCACGTTTGGATTAGGAATTATGTTGGAATACATTTTTATTGCTTTTTTCGCATTATCTCAGGATTCTAAGTACATTACTGTCAAATTTAGTAAAAAAATACTTTTGGTTTTTGCAAACCTTACCAAATGTTTTTTTTCCAGTAAAACTCTCAAAGATACATTTCTTCAGGCATTATTAGACATTTTGCATTTCTACTTTTGGAGTTATGTATCAAAAACTGTCATTTTGAGTGTGACCAATATGAGGCCAGTAAAACCCAATTTTTGTATTTGTGATCCTTTCCAAAATACTTGACTCTGGTAAAACTCACATGAATTCAATATTACAGGTTTTTTTAGACAAATTTCATGTTTGGTTTTGGAGTTATGACTATAAACCTTTCTTATTTAGTATGATAGTAATACTGTTATATTGAATAAAAAAAACTAACATCTGTCTTTGCAAACCTTACAAAAGATCATTTTTCTAGTACAACTAACAAAAATACATATCTCTAGGCATTATTAGATATTTTGCATGTGTTGTTTAGAAGTTATGTTTGAATACAATTTTATTGCTTTTTTCGCATTATCTCAGGAATCTAAGAACATTATAGTCATATTGAGTAAAAAACTACTTTTTGCATTTGCAATATTTAAAAAAGCATATGTTTCGAGTGAAACTCCCAATGATGCATTATTTCAGGCATTATTAGCCATTTTTCATGTGTGGTGTAGGAGTTATGTTTAAATAACTGTCATATTGAGTGTTACAGTATACAGTCATATTGAGTAAAACCTCATTTTTGTATTTGCAAACCATAGAAAAACAACTGTATCTAGTTAAACTCACATGTTTTCAATATCACAGGCATTTTTAGACACTTTGCAGGTTTGGATTAGGAATTATGTTGGAATACATTTTTATTGCTTTTTTCGCATTATCTCAGGATTCTAAGTACATTACTGTCAAATTTAGTAAAAAAATACTTTTGGTTTTTGCAAACCTTACCAAATGTTTTTTTTCCAGTAAAACTCTCAAAGATACATTTCTTCAGGCATTATTAGACATTTTGCATTTCTACTTTTGGAGTTATGCATCAAAAACTCTCATTTTGAGTGTGACCAATATGAGGCCAGTAAAACCCAATTTTTGTATTTGTGATCCTTTCCAAAATACCTGATTCTGGTAAAACTCACATAAATTCAATATTACAGGCTTTTTTAGACAAATTTCATGTTTGGTTTTGGAGTTATGACTATAAACCTTTCTTATTTAGTATGACAGTAATACTGTTATATTGAATAAAAAAAAAACTAACATCTGTCTTTGCAAACCTTACAAAAGATCATTTTTCTAGTACAACTAACAAAAATACATATCTCTAGGCATTATTAAATATTTTGCATGTGTTGTTTAGAAGTTATGTTTGAATACATTTTTATTGCTTTTTTCGCATTATCTCAGGATTCTAAGAACATTATAGTCATATTGAGTAAAAAACTACTTTTTGCATTTGCAAGATTTAAAAAAGCATATGTTTCGAGTGAAACTCCCAATGATGCATTATTTCAGGCATTATTAGCCATTTTTCATGTGTGGTGTAGGAGTTATGTTTAAATAACTGTCATATTGAGTGTTACAGTATACAGTCATATTGAGTAAAACCTCATTTTTGTATTTGCAAACCATAGAAAAACAACTGTATCTAGTTAAACTCACATGTTTTCAATATCACAGGCATTTTTAGACATTTTGCACGTTTGGATTAGGAATTATGTTGGAATACATTTTTATTGCTTTTTTCGCATTATCTCAGGATTCTAAGTACATTACTGTCAAATTTAGTAAAAAAATACTTTTGGTTTTTGCAAACCTTACCAAATGTTTTTTTTCCAGTAAAACTCTCAAAGATACATTTCTTCAGGCATTATTAGACATTTTGCATTTCTACTTTTGGAGTTATGTATCAAAAACTGTCATTTTGAGTTTGACCAATATGAGGCCAGTAAAACCCAATTTTTGTATTTGTGATCCTTTCCAAAATACCTGACTCTGGTAAAACTCACATAAATTCAATATTACAGGTTTTTTTTAGACAAATTTCATGTTTGGTTTTGGAGTTATGACTATAAACCTTTCTTATTTAGTATGACAGTAATACTGTTATATTGAATAAAAAAAACTAACATCTGTCTTTGCAAACCTTACAAAAGATCATTTTTCTAGTACAACTAACAAAAATACATATCTCTAGATATTATTAGATATTCTGCATGTGTTGTTTAGAAGTTATGTTTGAATACAATTTTATTGCTTTTTTCGCATTATCTCAGGAATCTAAGAACATTATAGTCATATTGAGTAAAAAACTACTTTTTGCATTTGCAAGATTTAAAAAAGCATATGTTTCGAGTGAAACTCCCAATGATGCATTATTTCAGGCATTATTAGCCATTTTTCATGTGTGGTGTAGGAGTTATGTTTAAATAACTGTCATATTGAGTGTTACAGTATACAGTCATATTGAGTAAAACCTCATTTTTGTATTTGCAAACCATAGAAAAACAACTGTATCTAGTTAAACGCACATGTTTTCAATATCACAGGAATGTTTAGACATTTTGCAGGTTTGGATTAGGAATTATGTTGGAATACATTTTTATTGCTTTTTTCGCATTATCTCAGGATTCTAAGTACATTACTGTCAAATTTAGTAAAAAAATACTTTTGGTTTTTGCAAACCTTACCAAATGTTTTTTTTCCAGTAAAACTCTCAAAGATACATTTCTTCAGGCATTATTAGACATTTTGCATTCCTACTTTTGGAGTTATGCATCAAAAACTGTCATTTTGAGTGTGACCAATATGAGGCCAGTAAAACCCATTTTTTGTATTTGTGATACTTTCCAAAATACCTGATTCTGGTAAAACTCACATAAATTCAATATTACAGGCTTTTTTAGACAAATTTCATGTTTGGTTTTGGAGTTATGACTATAAACCTTTCTTATTTAGTATGACAGTAATACAGTTATATTGAATAAAGAAAAATAACATTTGTCTTTGCAAACGTTACAAAAGATCATATTTCTAGTACAACTAACAAAAATACATATCTTTAGGCATTATTAGATATTTTTTATGTTTTGTTTAGAAGTTATGTTTGAATACAATTTTATTGCTTTTTGCGCATTATCTCAGGAATCTAAGAACATTATAGTCATATTGAGTAAAAAACTACTTTTTGCATTTGCAAGATTTAAAAAAGCATATGTTTCGAGTGAAACTCCCAATGATGCATTATTTCAGGCATTATTAGCCATTTTTCATGTGTGGTGTAGGAGTTATGTTTAAATAACTGTCATATTGAGTGTTACAGTATACAGTCATATTGAGTAAAACCTCATTTTTGTATTTGCAAACCATAGAAAAACAACTGTATCTAGTTAAACTCACATGTTTTCAATATCACAGGCATTTTTAGACACTTTGCAGGTTTGGATTAGGAGTTATGTTGGAATACATTTTTATTGCTTTTTTCGCATTATCTCAGGATTCTAAGTACATTACTGTCAAATTTAGTAAAAAAATACTTTTGGTTTTTGCAAACCTTACCAAATGTTTTTTTTCCAGTAAAACTCTCAAAGATACATTTCTTCAGGCATTATTAGACATTTTGCATTTCTACTTTTGGAGTTATGCATCAAAAACTGTCATTTTGAGTGTGACCAATATGAGGCCAGTAAAACCCAATTTTTGTATTTGTGATCCTTTCCAAAATACCTGATTCTGGTAAAACTCACATAAATTCAATATTACAGGCTTTTTTAGACAAATTTCATGTTTGGTTTTGGAGTTATGACTATAAACCTTTCTTATTTAGTATGACAGTAATACTGTTATATTGAATAAAAAAAAAACTAACATCTGTCTTTGCAAACCTTACAAAAGATCATTTTTCTAGTACAACTAACAAAAATACATATCTCTAGGCATTATTAAATATTTTGCATGTGTTGTTTAGAAGTTATGTTTGAATACATTTTTATTGCTTTTTTCGCATTATCTCAGGATTCTAAGAACATTATAGTCATATTGAGTAAAAAACTACTTTTTGCATTTGCAAGATTTAAAAAAGCATATGTTTCGAGTGAAACTCCCAATGATGCATTATTTCAGGCATTATTAGCCATTTTTCATGTGTGGTGTAGGAGTTATAATTAAATAACTGTCATATTGAGTGCTACAGTATACAGTCATATTGAGTAAAACCTCATTTTTGTATTTGCAAACCATAGAAAAACAACTGTATCTAGTTAAACTCACATGTTTTCAATATCACAGGCATTTTTAGACATTTTGCACGTTTGGATTAGGAATTATGTTGGAATACATTTTTATTGCTTTTTTCGCATTATCTCAGGATTCTAAGTACATTACTGTCAAATTTAGTAAAAAAATACTTTTGGTTTTTGCAAACCTTACCAAATGTTTTTTTTCCAGTAAAACTCTCAAAGATACATTTCTTCAGGCATTATTAGACATTTTGCATGTGTGGTGTAGGAGTTATGTTTAAATAACTGTCATATTGAGTGTTACAGTATACAGTCATATTGAGTAAAACCTCCTTTTTGTATTTGCAAACCATAGAAAAACAACTGTATCTAGTTAAACTCACATGTTTTCAATATCACAGGCATTTTTAGACACTTTGCAGGTTTGGATTAGGAATTATGTTGGAATACATTTTTATTGCTTTTTTCGCATTATCTCAGGATTCTAAGTACATTACTGTCAAATTTAGTAAAAAAAATACTTTTGGTTTTTGCAAACCTTACCAAATGTTTTTTTTTTCCAGTAAAACTCTCAAAGATACATTTCTTCAGGCATTATTAGACATTTTGCATTTCTACTTTTGGAGTTATGCATCAAAAACTGTCATTTTGAGTGTGACCAATATGAGGCCAGTAAAACCCAATTTTTGTATTTGTGATCCTTTCCAAAATACCTGATTCTGGTAAAACTCACATAAATTCAATATTACAGGCTTTTTTAGACAAATTTCATGTTTGGTTTTGGAGTTATGACTATAAACCTTTCTTATTTAGTATGACAGTAATACTGTTATATTGAATAAAAAAAACTAACACCTGTCTTTGCAAACCTTACAAAAGATCATTTTTCTAGTACAACTAACAAAAATACATATCTCTAGGCATTATTAAATATTTTGCATGTATTGTTTAGAAGTTATGTTTGAATACATTTTTATTGCTTTTTTCGCATTATCTCAGGATTCTAAGAACATTATAGTCATATTGAGTAAAAAACTACTTTTTGCATTTGCAAGATTTAAAAAAGCATATGTTTCGAGTGAAACTCCCAATGATGCATTATTTCAGGCATTATTAGCCATTTTTCATGTGTGGTGTAGGAGTTATGTTTAAATAACTGTCATATTGAGTGTTACAGTATACAGTCATATTGAGTAAAACCTCCTTTTTGTATTTGCAAACCATAGAAAAACGACTGTATCTAGTTAAACTCACATGTTTTCAATATCACAGGCATTTTTAGACATTTTGCAGGTTTGGATTAGGAATTATGTTGGATTACATTTTTATTGCTTTTTTCGCATTATCTCAGGATTCTAAGTACATTACTGTCAAATTTAGTAAAAAAATACTTTTGGTTTTTGCAAACCTTACCAAATGTTTTTTTTCCAGTAAAACTCTCAAAGATACATTTCTTCAGGCATTATTAGACATTTTGCATTTCTACTTTTGGAGTTATGTATCAAAAACTGTCATTTTGAGTGTGACCAATATGAGGCCAGTAAAACCCAATTTTTGTATTTGTGATCCTTTCCAAAATACCTGACTCTGGTAAAACTCACATAAATTCAATATTACAGGTTTTTTTAGACAAATTTCATGTTTGGTTTTGGAGTTATGACTATAAACCTTTCTTATTTAGTATGACAGTAATACTGTTATATTGAATAAAAAAAACTAACATCTGTCTTTGCAAACCTTACAAAAGATCATTTTTCTAGTACAACTAACAAAAATACATATCTCTAGGCATTATTAGATATTTTGCATGTGTTGTTTAGAAGTTATGTTTGAATACATTTTTATTGCTTTTTTCGCATTATCTCAGATTCTAAGAACATTATAGTCATATTGAGTAAAAAACTACTTTTTGCATTTGCAAGATTTAAAAAAGCATATGTTTCGAGTGAAACTCCCAATGATGCATTATTTCAGGCATTATTAGCCATTTTTCATGTGTGGTGTAGGAGTTATGTTTAAATAACTGTCATATTGAGTGTTACAGTATACAGTCATATTGAGTAAAACCTCATTTTTGTATTTGCAAACCATAGAAAAACAACTGTATCTAGTTAAACTCACATGTTTTCAATATCACAGGCATTTTTAGACACTTTGCAGGTTTGGATTAGGAATTATGTTGGAATACATTTTTATTGCTTTTTTCGCATTATCTCAGGATTCTAAGTACATTACTGTCAAATTTAGTAAAAAAATACTTTTGGTTTTTGCAAACCTTACCAAATGTTTTTTTTCCAGTAAAACTCTCAAAGATACATTTCTTCAGGCATTATTAGACGTTTTGCATTTCTACTTTTGGAGTTATGCATCAAAAACTGTCATTTTGAGTGTGACCAATATGAGGCCAGTAAAACCCAATTTTTGTATTTGTGATCCTTTCCAAAATACCTGACTCTGGTAAAACTCACATAAATTCAATATTACAGGTTTTTTTAGACAAATTTCATGTTTGGTTTTGGAGTTATGACTATAAACCTTTCTTATTTAGTATGACAGTAATACTGTTATATTGAATAAAAAAAACTAACATCTGTCTTTGCAAACCTTACAAAAGATCATTTTTCTAGTACAACTAACAAAAATACATATCTCTAGGCATTATTAGATATTTTGCATGTGTTGTTTAGAAGTTATGTTTGAATACATTTTTATTGCTTTTTTCGCATTATCTCAGATTCTAAGAACATTATAGTCATATTGAGTAAAAAACTACTTTTTGCATTTGCAAGATTTAAAAAAGCATATGTTTCGAGTGAAACTCCCAATGATGCATTATTTCAGGCATTATTAGCCATTTTTCATGTGTGGTGTAGGAGTTATGTTTAAATAACTGTCATATTGAGTGTTACAGTATACAGTCATATTGAGTAAAACCTCATTTTTGTATTTGCAAACCATAGAAAAACAACTGTATCTAGTTAAACTCACATGTTTTCAATATCACAGGCATTTTTAGACACTTTGCAGGTTTGGATTAGGAATTATGTTGGAATACATTTTTATTGCTTTTTTCGCATTATCTCAGGATTCTAAGTACATTACTGTCAAATTTAGTAAAAAAATACTTTTGGTTTTTGCAAACCTTACCAAATGTTTTTTTTCCAGTAAAACTCTCAAAGATACATTTCTTCAGGCATTATTAGACGTTTTGCATTTCTACTTTTGGAGTTATGCATCAAAAACTCTCATTTTGAGTGTGACCAATATGAGGCCAGTAAAACCCAATTTTTGTATTTGTGATCCTTTCCAAAATACCTGATTCTGGTAAAACTCACATAAATTCAATATTACAGGCTTTTTTAGACAAATTTCATGTTTGGTTTTGGAGTTATGACTATAAACCTTTCTTATTTAGTATGACAGTAATACTGTTATATTGAATAAAAAAAAAACTAACATCTGTCTTTGCAAACCTTACAAAAGATCATTTTTCTAGTACAACTAACAAAAATACATATCTCTAGGCATTATTAAATATTTTGCATGTGTTGTTTAGAAGTTATGTTTGAATACATTTTTATTGCTTTTTTCGCATTATCTCAGGATTCTAAGAACATTATAGTCATATTGAGTAAAAAACTACTTTTTGCATTTGCAAGATTTAAAAAAGCATATGTTTCGAGTGAAACTCCCAATGATGCATTATTTCAGGCATTATTAGCCATTTTTCATGTGTGGTGTAGGAGTTATGTTTAAATAACTGTCATATTGAGTGCTACAGTATACAGTCATATTGAGTAAAACCTCATTTTTGTATTTGCAAACCATAGAAAAACAACTGTATCTAGTTAAACTCACATGTTTTCAATATCACAGGCATTTTTAGACATTTTGCACGTTTGGATTAGGAATTATGTTGGAATACATTTTTATTGCTTTTTTCGCATTATCTCAGGATTCTAAGTACATTACTGTCAAATTTAGTAAAAAAATACTTTTGGTTTTTGCAAACCTTACCAAATGTTTTTTTTCCAGTAAAACTCTCAAAGATACATTTCTTCAGGCATTATTAGACATTTTGCATGTGTGGTGTAGGAGTTATGTTTAAATAACTGTCATATTGAGTGTTACAGTATACAGTCATATTGAGTAAAACCTCCTTTTTGTATTTGCAAACCATAGAAAAACAACTGTATCTAGTTAAACTCACATGTTTTCAATATCACAGGCATTTTTAGACACTTTGCAGGTTTGGATTAGGAATTATGTTGGAATACATTTTTATTGCTTTTTTCGCATTATCTCAGGATTCTAAGTACATTACTGTCAAATTTAGTAAAAAAATACTTTTGGTTTTTGCAAACCTTACCAAATGTTTTTTTTTTCCAGTAAAACTCTCAAAGATACATTTCTTCAGGCATTATTAGACATTTTGCATTTCTACTTTTGGAGTTATGCATCAAAAACTGTCATTTTGAGTGTGACCAATATGAGGCCAGTAAAACCCAATTTTTGTATTTGTGATCCTTTCCAAAATACCTGATTCTGGTAAAACTCACATAAATTCAATATTACAGGCTTTTTTAGACAAATTTCATGTTTGGTTTTGGAGTTATGACTATAAACCTTTCTTATTTAGTATGACAGTAATACTGTTATATTGAATAAAAAAAACTAACACCTGTCTTTGCAAACCTTACAAAAGATCATTTTTCTAGTACAACTAACAAAAATACATATCTCTAGGCATTATTAAATATTTTGCATGTATTGTTTAGAAGTTATGTTTGAATACATTTTTATTGCTTTTTTCGCATTATCTCAGGATTCTAAGAACATTATAGTCATATTGAGTAAAAAACTACTTTTTGCATTTGCAAGATTTAAAAAAGCATATGTTTCGAGTGAAACTCCCAATGATGCATTATTTCAGGCATTATTAGCCATTTTTCATGTGTGGTGTAGGAGTTATGTTTAAATAACTGTCATATTGAGTGTTACAGTATACAGTCATATTGAGTAAAACCTCCTTTTTGTATTTGCAAACCATAGAAAAACGACTGTATCTAGTTAAACTCACATGTTTTCAATATCACAGGCATTTTTAGACATTTTGCACGTTTGGATTAGGAATTATGTTGGAATACATTTTTATTGCTTTTTTCGCATTATCTCAGGATTCTAAGTACATTACTGTCAAATTTAGTAAAAAAATACTTTTGGTTTTTGCAAACCTTACCAAATGTTTTTTTTCCAGTAAAACTCTCAAAGATACATTTCTTCAGGCATTATTAGACATTTTGCATTTCTACTTTTGGAGTTATGTATCAAAAACTGTCATTTTGAGTGTGACCAATATGAGGCCAGTAAAACCCAATTTTTGTATTTGTGATCCTTTCCAAAATACTTGACTCTGGTAAAACTCACATGAATTCAATATTACAGGTTTTTTTTAGACAAATTTCATGTTTGGTTTTGGAGTTATGACTATAAACCTTTCTTATTTAGTATGATAGTAATACTGTTATATTGAATAAAAAAAACTAACATCTGTCTTTGCAAACCTTACAAAAGATCATTTTTCTAGTACAACTAACAAAAATACATATCTCTAGGCATTATTAGATATTTTGCATGTGTTGTTTAGAAGTTATGTTTGAATACAATTTTATTGCTTTTTTCGCATTATCTCAGGAATCTAAGAACATTATAGTCATATTGAGTAAAAAACTACTTTTTGCATTTGCAATATTTAAAAAAGCATATGTTTCGAGTGAAACTCCCAATGATGCATTATTTCAGGCATTATTAGCCATTTTTCATGTGTGGTGTAGGAGTTATGTTTAAATAACTGTCATATTGAGTGTTACAGTATACAGTCATATTGAGTAAAACCTCATTTTTGTATTTGCAAACCATAGAAAAACAACTGTATCTAGTTAAACTCACATGTTTTCAATATCACAGGCATTTTTAGACACTTTGCAGGTTTGGATTAGGAATTATGTTGGAATACATTTTTATTGCTTTTTTCGCATTATCTCAGGATTCTAAGTACATTACTGTCAAATTTAGTAAAAAAATACTTTTGGTTTTTGCAAACCTTACCAAATGTTTTTTTTCCAGTAAAACTCTCAAAGATACATTTCTTCAGGCATTATTAGACATTTTGCATTTCTACTTTTGGAGTTATGCATCAAAAACTCTCATTTTGAGTGTGACCAATATGAGGCCAGTAAAACCCAATTTTTGTATTTGTGATCCTTTCCGAAATACCTGATTCTGGTAAAACTCACATAAATTCAATATTACAGGCTTTTTTAGACAAATTTCATGTTTGGTTTTGGAGTTATGACTATAAACCTTTCTTATTTAGTATGACAGTAATACTGTTATATTGAATAAAAAAAAACTAACATCTGTCTTTGCAAACCTTACAAAAGATCATTTTTCTAGTACAACTAACAAAAATACATATCTCTAGGCATTATTAAATATTTTGCATGTGTTGTTTAGAAGTTATGTTTGAATACATTTTTATTGCTTTTTTCGCATTATCTCAGGATTCTAAGAACATTATAGTCATATTGAGTAAAAAACTACTTTTTGCATTTGCAAGATTTAAAAAAGCATATGTTTCGAGTGAAACTCCCAATGATGCATTATTTCAGGCATTATTAGCCATTTTTCATGTGTGGTGTAGGAGTTATGTTTAAATAACTGTCATATTGAGTGTTACAGTATACAGTCATATTGAGTAAAACCTCATTTTTGTATTTGCAAACCATAGAAAAACAACTGTATCTAGTTAAACTCACATGTTTTCAATATCACAGGCATTTTTAGACATTTTGCACGTTTGGATTAGGAATTATGTTGGAATACATTTTTATTGCTTTTTTCGCATTATCTCAGGATTCTAAGTACATTACTGTCAAATTTAGTAAAAAAATACTTTTGGTTTTTGCAAACCTTACCAAATGTTTTTTTTCCAGTAAAACTCTCAAAGATACATTTCTTCAGGCATTATTAGACATTTTGCATTTCTACTTTTGGAGTTATGTATCAAAAACTGTCATTTTGAGTGTGACCAATATGAGGCCAGTAAAACCCAATTTTTGTATTTGTGATCCTTTCCAAAATACTTGACTCTGGTAAAACTCACATGAATTCAATATTACAGGTTTTTTTTAGACAAATTTCATGTTTGGTTTTGGAGTTATGACTATAAACCTTTCTTATTTAGTATGATAGTAATACTGTTATATTGAATAAAAAAAACTAACATCTGTCTTTGCAAACCTTACAAAAGATCATTTTTCTAGTACAACTAACAAAAATACATATCTCTAGGCATTATTAGATATTTTGCATGTGTTGTTTAGAAGTTATGTTTGAATACAATTTTATTGCTTTTTTCGCATTATCTCAGGAATCTAAGAACATTATAGTCATATTGAGTAAAAAACTACTTTTTGCATTTGCAATATTTAAAAAAGCATATGTTTCGAGTGAAACTCCCAATGATGCATTATTTCAGGCATTATTAGCCATTTTTCATGTGTGGTGTAGGAGTTATGTTTAAATAACTGTCATATTGAGTGTTACAGTATACAGTCATATTGAGTAAAACCTCATTTTTGTATTTGCAAACCATAGAAAAACAACTGTATCTAGTTAAACTCACATGTTTTCAATATCACAGGCATTTTTAGACACTTTGCAGGTTTGGATTAGGAATTATGTTGGAATACATTTTTATTGCTTTTTTCGCATTATCTCAGGATTCTAAGTACATTACTGTCAAATTTAGTAAAAAAATACTTTTGGTTTTTGCAAACCTTACCAAATGTTTTTTTTCCAGTAAAACTCTCAAAGATACATTTCTTCAGGCATTATTAGACATTTTGCATTTCTACTTTTGGAGTTATGCATCAAAAACTCTCATTTTGAGTGTGACCAATATGAGGCCAGTAAAACCCAATTTTTGTATTTGTGATCCTTTCCGAAATACCTGATTCTGGTAAAACTCACATAAATTCAATATTACAGGCTTTTTTAGACAAATTTCATGTTTGGTTTTGGAGTTATGACTATAAACCTTTCTTATTTAGTATGACAGTAATACTGTTATATTGAATAAAAAAAAAACTAACATCTGTCTTTGCAAACCTTACAAAAGATCATTTTTCTAGTACAACTAACAAAAATACATATCTCTAGGCATTATTAAATATTTTGCATGTGTTGTTTAGAAGTTATGTTTGAATACATTTTTATTGCTTTTTTCGCATTATCTCAGGATTCTAAGAACATTATAGTCATATTGAGTAAAAAACTACTTTTTGCATTTGCAAGATTTAAAAAAGCATATGTTTCGAGTGAAACTCCCAATGATGCATTATTTCAGGCATTATTAGCCATTTTTCATGTGTGGTGTAGGAGTTATGTTTAAATAACTGTCATATTGAGTGTTACAGTATACAGTCATATTGAGTAAAACCTCATTTTTGTATTTGCAAACCATAGAAAAACAACTGTATCTAGTTAAACTCACATGTTTTCAATATCACAGGCATTTTTAGACATTTTGCACGTTTGGATTAGGAATTATGTTGGAATACATTTTTATTGCTTTTTTCGCATTATCTCAGGATTCTAAGTACATTACTGTCAAATTTAGTAAAAAAATACTTTTGGTTTTTGCAAACCTTACCAAATGTTTTTTTTCCAGTAAAACTCTCAAAGATACATTTCTTCAGGCATTATTAGACATTTTGCATTTCTACTTTTGGAGTTATGTATCAAAAACTGTCATTTTGAGTTTGACCAATATGAGGCCAGTAAAACCCAATTTTTGTATTTGTGATCCTTTCCAAAATACCTGACTCTGGTAAAACTCACATAAATTCAATATTACAGGTTTTTTTAGACAAATTTCATGTTTGGTTTTGGAGTTATGACTATAAACCTTTCTTATTTAGTATGACAGTAATACTGTTATATTGAATAAAAAAAACTAACATCTGTCTTTGCAAACCTTACAAAAGATCATTTTTCTAGTACAACTAACAAAAATACATATCTCTAGATATTATTAGATATTCTGCATGTGTTGTTTAGAAGTTATGTTTGAATACAATTTTATTGCTTTTTTCGCATTATCTCAGGAATCTAAGAACATTATAGTCATATTGAGTAAAAAACTACTTTTTGCATTTGCAAGATTTAAAAAAGCATATGTTTCGAGTGAAACTCCCAATGATGCATTATTTCAGGCATTATTAGCCATTTTTCATGTGTGGTGTAGGAGTTATGTTTAAATAACTGTCATATTGAGTGTTACAGTATACAGTCATATTGAGTAAAACCTCATTTTTGTATTTGCAAACCATAGAAAAACAACTGTATCTAGTTAAACGCACATGTTTTCAATATCACAGGCATGTTTAGACATTTTGCAGGTTTGGATTAGGAATTATGTTGGAATACATTTTTATTGCTTTTTTCGCATTATCTCAGGATTCTAAGTACATTACTGTCAAATTTAGTAAAAAAATACTTTTGGTTTTTGCAAACCTTACCAAATGTTTTTTTTCCAGTAAAACTCTCAAAGATACATTTCTTCAGGCATTATTAGACATTTTGCATTCCTACTTTTGGAGTTATGCATCAAAAACTGTCATTTTGAGTGTGACCAATATGAGGCCAGTAAAACCCATTTTTTGTATTTGTGATACTTTCCAAAATACCTGATTCTGGTAAAACTCACATAAATTCAATATTACAGGCTTTTTTAGACAAATTTCATGTTTGGTTTTGGAGTTATGACTATAAACCTTTCTTATTTAGTATGACAGTAATACTGTTATATTGAATAAAGAAAAATAACATTTGTCTTTGCAAACGTTACAAAAGATCATTTTTCTAGTACAACTAACAAAAATACATATCTTTAGGCATTATTAGATATTTTTTATGTGTTGTTTAGAAGTTATGTTTGAATACAATTTTATTGCTTTTTGCGCATTATCTCAGGAATCTAAGAACATTATAGTCATATTGAGTAAAAAACTACTTTTTGCATTTGCAAGATTTAAAAAAGCATATGTTTCGAGTGAAACTCCCAATGATGCATTATTTCAGGCATTATTAGCCATTTTTCATGTGTGGTGTAGGAGTTATGTTTAAATAACTGTCATATTGAGTGTTACAGTATACAGTCATATTGAGTAAAACCTCATTTTTGTATTTGCAAACCATAGAAAAACAACTGTATCTAGTTAAACTCACATGTTTTCAATATCACAGGCATTTTTAGACACTTTGCAGGTTTGGATTAGGAGTTATGTTGGAATACATTTTTATTGCTTTTTTCGCATTATCTCAGGATTCTAAGTACATTACTGTCAAATTTAGTAAAAAAATACTTTTGGTTTTTGCAAACCTTACCAAATGTTTTTTTTCCAGTAAAACTCTCAAAGATACATTTCTTCAGGCATTATTAGACATTTTGCATTTCTACTTTTGGAGTTATGCATCAAAAACTGTCATTTTGAGTGTGACCAATATGAGGCCAGTAAAACCCAATTTTTGTATTTGTGATCCTTTCCAAAATACCTGATTCTGGTAAAACTCACATAAATTCAATATTACAGGCTTTTTTAGACAAATTTCATGTTTGGTTTTGGAGTTATGACTATAAACCTTTCTTATTTAGTATGACAGTAATACTGTTATATTGAATAAAAAAACTAACATCTGTCTTTGCAAACCTTACAAAAGATCATTTTTCTAGTACAACTAACAAAAATACATATCTCTAGGCATTATTAAATATTTTGCATGTATTGTTTAGAAGTTATGTTTGAATACATTTTTATTGCTTTTTTCGCATTATCTCAGGATTCTAAGAACATTATAGTCATATTGAGTAAAAAACTACTTTTTGCATTTGCAAGATTTAAAAAAGCATATGTTTCGAGTGAAACTCCCAATGATGCATTATTTCAGGCATTATTAGCCATTTTTCATGTGTGGTGTAGGAGTTATGTTTAAATAACTGTCATATTGAGTGTTACTGTGTACAGTCATATTGAGTAAAACCTCATTTTTGTATTTGCAAACCATAGAAAAACAACTGTATCTAGTTAAACTCACATGTTTTCAATATCACCGGCATTTTTAGACATTTTGCACGTTTGGATTAGGAATTATGTTGGAATACATTTTTATTGCTTTTTTCGCATTATCTCAGGATTCTAAGTACATTACTGTCAAATTTAGTAAAAAAATACTTTTGGTTTTTGCAAACGTTACAAAAGATCATTTTTCTAGTACAACTAACAAAAATACATATCTTTAGGCATTATTAGATATTTTTTATGTGTTGTTTAGAAGTTATGTTTGAATACAATTTTATTGCTTTTTGCGCATTATCTCAGGAATCTAAGAACATTATAGTCATATTGAGTAAAAAACTACTTTTTGCATTTGCAAGATTTAAAAAAGCATATGTTTCGAGTGAAACTCCCAATGATGCATTATTTCAGGCATTATTAGCCATTTTTCATGTGTGGTGTAGGAGTTATGTTTAAATAACTGTCATATTGAGTGTTACAGTATACAGTCATATTGAGTAAAACCTCATTTTTGTATTTGCAAACCATAGAAAAACAACTGTATCTAGTTAAACTCACATGTTTTCAATATCACAGGCATTTTTAGACACTTTGCAGGTTTGGATTAGGAGTTATGTTGGAATACATTTTTATTGCTTTATTCGCATTATCTCAGGATTCTAAGTACATTACTGTCAAATTTAGTAAAAAAATACTTTTGGTTTTTGCAAACCTTACCAAATGTTTTTTTTCCAGTAAAACTCTCAAAGATACATTTCTTCAGGCATTATTAGACATTTTGCATTTCTACTTTTGGAGTTATGCATCAAAAACTGTCATTTTGAGTGTGACCAATATGAGGCCAGTAAAACCCAATTTTTGTATTTGTGATCCTTTCCAAAATACCTGATTCTGGTAAAACTCACATAAATTCAATATTACAGGCTTTTTTAGACAAATTTCATGTTTGGTTTTGGAGTTATGACTATAAACCTTTCTTATTTAGTATGACAGTAATACTGTTATATTGAATAAAAAAACTAACATCTGTCTTTGCAAACCTTACAAAAGATCATTTTTCTAGTACAACTACTAAAAATACATATCTCTAGGCATTATTAAATATTTTGCATGTATTGTTTAGAAGTTATGTTTGAATACATTTTTATTGCTTTTTTCGCATTATCTCAGGATTCTAAGAACATTATAGTCATATTGAGTAAAAAACTACTTTTTGCATTTGCAAGATTTAAAAAAGCATATGTTTCGAGTGAAACTCCCAATGATGCATTATTTCAGGCATTATTAGCCATTTTTCATGTGTGGTGTAGGAGTTATGTTTAAATAACTGTCATATTGAGTGTTACTGTATACAGTCATATTGAGTAAAACCTCATTTTTGTATTTGCAAACCATAGAAAAACAACTGTATCTAGTTAAACTCACATGTTTTCAATATCACCGGCATTTTTAGACATTTTGCACGTTTGGATTAGGAATTATGTTGGAATACATTTTTATTGCTTTTTTCGCATTATCTCAGGATTCTAAGTACATTACTGTCAAATTTAGTAAAAAAATACTTTTGGTTTCTGCAAACCTTTCCAAATGTTTTTTTTTCCAGTAAAACTCTCAAAGATACATTTCTTCAGGCATTATTAGACATTTTGCATTTCTACTTTTGGAGTTATGTATCAAAAACTGTCATTTTGAGTGTGACCAATATGAGGCCAGTAAAACCCAATTTTTGTATTTGTGATCCTTTCCAAAATACCTGACTCTGGTAAAACTCACATAAATTCAATATTACAGGTTTTTTTAGACAAATTTCATGTTTGGTTTTGGAGTTATGACTATAAACCTTTCTTATTTAGTATGACAGTAATACTGTTATATTGAATAAAAAAACTAACATCTGTCTTTGCAAACCTTACAAAAGATCATTTTTCTAGTACAACCAACAAAAATACATATCTCTAGGCATTATTAAATATTTTGCATGTGTTGTTTAGAAGTTATGTTTGAATACATTTTTATTGCTTTTTTCGCATTATCTCAGGATTCTAAGAACATTATAGCCATATTGAGTAAAAAACTACTTTTTGCATTTGCAAGATTTAAAAAAGCATATGTTTCGAGTGAAACTCCCAATGATGCATTATTTCAGGCATTATTAGCCATTTTTCATGTGTGGTGTAGGAGTTATGTTTAAATAACTGTCATATTGAGTGTTACAGTATACAGTCATATTGAGTAAAACCTCATTTTTGTATTTGCAAACCATAGAAAAACAACTGTATCTAGTTAAACTCACATGTTTTCAATATCACAGGCATTTTTAGACATTTTGCACGTTTGGATTAGGAATTATGTTGGAATACATTTTTATTGCTTTTTTCGCATTATCTCAGGATTCTAAGTACATTACTGTCAAATTTAGTAAAAAAATACTTTTGGTTTTTGCAAACCTTACCAAATGTTTTTTTTCCAGTAAAACTCTCAAAGATACATTTCTTCAGGCATTATTAGACATTTTGCATTTCTACTTTTGGAGTTATGCATCAAAAACTCTCATTTTGAGTGTGACCAATATGAGGCCAGTAAAACCCAATTTTTGTATTTGTGATCCTTTCCAAAATACCTGATTCTGGTAAAACTCACATAAATTCAATATTACAGGCTTTTTTAGACAAATTTCATGTTTGGTTTTGGAGTTATGACTATAAACCTTTCTTATTTAGTATGACAGTAATACTGCTATATTGAATAAAAAAAAAACTAACATCTGTCTTTGCAAACCTTACAAAAGATCATTTTTCTAGTACAACTAACAAAAATACATATCTCTAGGCCTTATTAAATATTTTGCATGTGTTGTTTAGAAGTTATGTTTGAATACATTTTTATTGCTTTTTTCGCATTATCTCAGGATTCTAAGAACATTATAGCCATATTGAGTAAAAAACTACTTTTTGCATTTGCAAGATTTAAAAAAGCATATGTTTCGAGTGAAACTCCCAATGATGCATTATTTCAGGCATTATTAGCCATTGTTCATGTGTGGTGTAGGAGTTATGTTTAAATAACTGTCATATTGAGTGTTACAGTATACAGTCATATTGAGTAAAACCTCCTTTTTGTATTTGCAAACCATAGAAAAACAACTGTATCTAGTTAAACTCACATGTTTTCAATATCACAGGCATTTTTAGACATTTTGCACGTTTGGATTAGGAATTATGTTGGAATACATTTGTATTGCTTTTTTCGCATTATCTCAGGATTCTAAGTACATTACTGTCAAATTTAGTAAAAAAATACTTTTGGTTTTTGCAAACCTTACCAAATGTTAGTTTCCAGTAAACTCTCAAAGATACATTTCTTCAGGCATTATTAGACATTTTGCATTTCTACTTTTGGAGTTATGTATCAAAAACTGTAATTTTGAGTGTGACCAATATGAGGCCAGTAAAACCCAATTTTTGTATTTGTGATCCTTTCCAAAATACCTGACTCTGGTAAAACTCACATAAATTCAATATTACAGGTTTTTTTAGACAAATTTCATGTTTGGTTTTGGAGTTATGACTATAACCTTTCTTATTTAGTATGACAGTAATACTGTTATATTGAATAAAAAAAACTAACATCTGTCTTTGCAAACCTTACAAAAGATCATTTTTCTAGTACAACTAAAAAAAATACATATCTCTAGGCATTATTAGATATTTTGCATGTGTTGTTTAGAAGTTATGTTTGAATACATTTTTATTGCTTTTTTCGCATTATCTCAGGATTCTAAGAACATTATAGTCATATTGAGTAAAAAACTACTTTTTGCATTTGCAAGATTTAAAAAAGCATATGTTTCGAGTGAAACTCCCAATGATGCATTATTTCAGGCATTATTAGCCATTTTTCATGTGTGGTGTAGGAGTTATGTTTAAATAACTGTCATATTGAGTGTTACAGTATACAGTCATATTGAGTAAAACCTCATTTTTGTATTTGCAAACCATAGAAAAACAACTGTATCTAGTTAAACTCACATGTTTTCAATATCACAGGCATTTTTAGACATTTTGCAGGTTTGGATTAGGAATTATGTTGGATTACATTTTTATTGCTTTTTTCGCATTATCTCAGGATTCTAAGTACATTACTGTCAAATTTAGTAAAAAAATACTTTTGGTTTTTGCAAACCTTACCAAATGTTTTTTTTTCCAGTAAAACTCTCAAAGATACATTTCTTCAGGCATTATTAGACATTTTGCATTTCTACTTTTGGAGTTATGTATCAAAAACTGTCATTTTGAGTGTGACCAATATGAGGCCAGTAAAACCCAATTTTTGTATTTGTGATCCTTTCCAAAATACCTGACTCTGGTAAAACTCACATAAATTCAATATTACAGGTTTTTTTAGACAAATTTCATGTTTGGTTTTGGAGTTATGACTTATAAACCTTTCTTATTTAGTATGACAGTAATACTGTTATATTGAATAAAAAAAACTAACATCTGTCTTTGCAAACCTTACAAAAGATCATTTTTCTAGTACAACTAACAAAAATACATATCTCTAGGCATTATTAGATATTTTGCATGTGTTGTTTAGAAGTTATGTTTGAATACATTTTTTATTGCTTTTTTCGCATTATCTCAGGATTCTAAGAACATTATAGTCATATTGAGTAAAAAACTACTTTTTGCATTTGCAAGATTTAAAAAAGCATATGTTTCGAGTGAAACTCCCAATGATGCATTATTTCAGGCATTATTAGCCATTTTTCATGTGTGGTGTAGGAGTTATGTTTAAATAACTGTCATATTGAGTGTTACAGTATACAGTCATATGAGTAAAAACCTCATTTTTGTATTTGCAAACCATAGAAAAACAACTGTATCTAGTTAAACTCACATGTTTTCAATATCACCGGCATTTTTAGACATTTTGCACGTTTGGATTAGGAATTATGTTGGAATACATTTTTATTGCTTTTTTCGCATTATCTCAGGATTTCTAAGTACATTACTGTCAAATTTAGTAAAAAAAATACTTTTGGTTTCTGCAAACCTTACCAAATGTTTTTTTTTCCAGTAAAACTGTCAAAGATACATTTCTTCAGGCATTATTAGACATTTTGCATTTCTACTTTTGGAGTTATGTATCAAAAACTGTCATTTTGAGTGTGACCAATATGAGGCAGTAAAACCCAATTTTTGTATTTGTGATCCTTTCCAAAATACCTGATTACTGGTAAAAACTCACATAAATTCAATATTACAGGCTTTTTTAGACAAAATTTCATGTTTGGTTTTGGAGTTATGACTATAAAACCTTTCTTATTTAGTATGACAGTAATACTGTTATATTGAATAAAAAAAAACTAACATCTGTCTTTGCAAACCTTACAAAAGATCATTTTTCTAGTACAACTAACAAAAATACATATCTCTAGGCATTATTAGATATTTTGCATGTGTTGTTTAGAAGTTATGTTTGAATACATTTTTATTGCTTTTTTCGCATTATCTCAGGATTCTAAGAACATTATAGTCATATTGAGTAAAAAACTACTTTTTGCATTTGCAAGATTTAAAAAAGCATATGTTTCGAGTGAAACTCCCAATGATGCATTATTTCAGGCATTATTAGCCATTTTTCATGTGTGGTGTAGGAGTTATGTTTAAATAACTGTCATATTGAGTGTTACAGTATACAGTCATATTGAGTAAAACCTCATTTTTGTATTTGCAAACCATAGAAAAACAACTGTATCTAGTTAAACTCACATGTTTTCAATATCACCGGCATTTTTAGACATTTTGCACGTTTGGATTAGGAATTATGTTGGAATACATTTTTATTGCTTTTTTCGCATTATCTCAGGATTCTAAGTACATTACTGTCAAATTTAGTAAAAAAATACTTTTGGTTTCTGCAAACCTTACCAAATGTTTTTTTTCCAGTAAAACTCTCAAAGATACATTTCTTCAGGCATTATTAGACATTTTGCATTTCTACTTTTGGAGTTATGTATCAAAAACTGTCATTTTGAGTGTGACCAATATGAGGCCAGTAAAACCCAATTTTTGTATTTGTGATCCTTTCCAAAATACCTGACTCTGGTAAAACTCACATAAATTCAATATTACAGGTTTTTTTTAGACAAATTTCATGTTTGGTTTTGGAGTTATGACTATAAACCTTTCTTATTTAGTATGATAGTAATACTGTTATATTGAATAAAAAAACTAACATCTGTCTTTGCAAACCTTACAAAAGATCATTTTTCTAGTACAACTAACAAAAATACATATCTCTAGGCATTATTAGATATTTTGCATGTGTTGTTTAGAAGTTATGTTTGAATACAATTGTATTGCTTTTTTCGCATTATCTCAGGAATCTAAGAACATTATAGTCATATTGAGTAAAAAACTACTTTTTGCATTTGCAAGATTTAAAAAAGCATATGTTTCGAGTGAAACTCCCAATGATGCATTATTTCAGGCATTATTAGCCATTTTTCATGTGTGGTGTAGGAGTTATGTTTAAATAACTGTCATATTGAGTGTTACAGTATACAGTCATATTGAGTAAAACCTCATTTTTGTATTTGCAAACCATAGAAAAACAACTGTATCTAGTTAAACTCACATGTTTTCAATATCACAGGCATTTTTAGACACTTTGCAGGTTTGGATTAGGAATTATGTTGGAATACATTTTTATTGCTTTTTTCGCATTATCTCAGGATTCTAAGTACATTACTGTCAAATTTAGTAAAAAAATACTTTTGGTTTTTGCAAACCTTACCAAATGTTTTTTTTTTCCAGTAAAACTCTCAAAGATACATTTCTTCAGGCATTATTAGACATTTTGCATTTCTACTTTTGGAGTTATGCATCAAAAACTGTCATTTTGAGTGTGACCAATATGAGGCCAATAAAACCCAAATTTTGTATTTGTGATCCTTTCCAAAATACCTGATTCTGGTAAAACTCACATAAATTCAATATTACAGGCTTTTTTAGACAAATTTCATGTTTGGTTTTGGAGTTATGACTATAAACCTTTCTTATTTAGTATGACAGTAATACTGTTATATTGAATAAAAAAAACTAACATCTGTCTTTGCAAACCTTACAAAAGATCATTTTTCTAGTACAACTAACAAAAATACATATCTCTAGGCATTATTAGATATTTTGCATGTGTTGTTTAGAAGATATGTTTGAATACATTTTTATTGCTTTTTTCGCCTTATCTCAGGATTCTAAGAACATTATAGTCATATTGAGTAAAAAACTACTTTTTGCATTTGCAAGATTTAAAAAAGCATATGTTTCGAGTGAAACTCCCAATGATGCATTATTTCAGGCATTATTAGCCATTTTTCATGTGTGGTGTAGGAGTTATGTTTAAATAACTGTCATATTGAGTGTTACAGTATACAGTCATATTGAGTAAAACCTCATTTTTGTATTTGCAAACCATAGAAAAACAACTGTATCTAGTTAAACTCACATGTTTTCAATATCACAGGCATTTTTAGACATTTTGCACGTTTGGATTAGGAATTATGTTGGAATACATTTTTATTGCTTTTTTCGCATTATCTCAGGATTCTAAGTACATTACTGTCAAATTTAGTAAAAAAAATACTTTTGGTTTTTGCAAACCTTACCAAATGTTTTTTTTCCAGTAAAACTCTCAAAGATAGATTTCTTCAGGCATTATTAGACATTTTGCATTTCTACTTTTGGAGTTATGTATCAAAAACTGTCATTTTGAGTGTGACCAATATGAGGCCAGTAAAACCCAATTTTTGTATTTGTGATCCTTTCCAAAATACCTGATTCTGGTAAAACTCACATAAATTCAATATTACAGGCTTTTTTAGACAAATTTCATGTTTGGTTTTGGAGTTATGACTATAAACCTTTCTTATTTAGTATGACAGTAATACTGTTATATTGAATAAAAAAAAACTAACATCTGTCTTTGCAAACCTTACAAAAGATCATTTTTCTAGTACAACTAACAAAAATACATATCTCTAGGCATTATTAAATATTTTGCATGTGTTGTTTAGAAGTTATGTTTGAATACATTTTTATTGCTTTTTTCGCATTATCTCAGGAATCTAAGAACATTATAGCCATATTGAGTAAAAAACTACTTTTTGCATTTGCAAGATTTAAAAAAGCATATGTTTCGAGTGAAACTCCCAATGATGCGTATATTTCAGGCATTATTAGCCATTTTTCATGTGTGGTGTAGGAGTTATGTTTAAATAACTGTCATATTGAGTGTTACAGTATACAGTCATATTGAGTAAAACCTCATTTTTGTATTTGCAAACCATAGAAAAACAACTGTATCTAGTTAAACTCACATGTTTTCAATATCACAGGCATTTTTAGACATTTTGCAGGTTTGGATTAGGAATTATGTTGGAATACATTTTTATTGCTTTTTTCGCATTATCTCAGGATTCTAAGTACATTACTGTCAAATTTAGTAAAAAAATACTTTTGGTTTTTGCAAACCTTACCAAATGTTTTTTTTCCAGTAAAACTCTCAAAGATACATTTCTTCAGGCATTATTAGACATTTTGCATTTCTACTTTTGGAGTTATGTATCAAAAACTGTCATTTTGAGTGTGACCAATATGAGGCCAGTAAAACCCAATTTTTGTATTTGTGATCCTTTCCAAAATACCTGACTCTGGTAAAACTCACATAAATTCAATATTACAGGTTTTTTTAGACAAATTTCATGTTTGGTTTTGGAGTTATGACTATAAACCTTTCTTATTTAGTATGACAGTAATACTGTTATATTGAATAAAAAAAACTAACATCTGTCTTTGCAAACCTTACAAAAGATCATTTTTCTAGTACAACTAACAAAAATACATATCTCTAGGCATTATTAGATATTTTGCATGTGTTGTTTAGAAGTTATGTTTGAATACATTTTTATTGCTTTTTTCGCATTATCTCAGGATTCTAAGAACATTATAGTCATATTGAGTAAAAAACTACTTTTTGCATTTGCAAGATTTAAAAAAGCATATGTTTCGAGTGAAACTCCCAATGATGCATTATTTCAGGCATTATTAGCCATTTTTCATGTGTGGTGTAGGAGTTATGTTTAAATAACTGTCATATTGAGTGTTACAGTATACAGTCATATTGAGTAAAACCTCATTTTTGTATTTGCAAACCATAGAAAAACAACTGTATCTAGTTAAACTCACATGTTTTCAATATCACAGGCATTTTTAGACATTTTGCACGTTTGGATTAGGAATTATGTTGGAATACATTTTTATTGCTTTTTTCGCATTATCTCAGGATTCTAAGTACATTACTGTCAAATTTAGTAAAAAAAATACTTTTGGTTTTTGCAAACCTTACCAAATGTTTTTTTTTCCAGTAAAACTCTCAAAGATAGATTTCTTCAGGCATTATTAGACATTTTGCATTTCTACTTTTGGAGTTATGTATCAAAAACTGTCATTTTGAGTGTGACCAATATGAGGCCAGTAAAACCCAATTTTTGTATTTGTGATCCTTTCCAAAATACCTGATTCTGGTAAAACTCACATAAATTCAATATTACAGGCTTTTTTAGACAAATTTCATGTTTGGTTTTGGAGTTATGACTATAAACCTTTCTTATTTAGTATGACAGTAATACTGTTATATTGAATAAAAAAAAACTAACATCTGTCTTTGCAAACCTTACAAAAGATCATTTTTCTAGTACAACTAACAAAAATACATATCTCTAGGCATTATTAAATATTTTGCATGTGTTGTTTAGAAGTTATGTTTGAATACATTTTTATTGCTTTTTTCGCATTATCTCAGGAATCTAAGAACATTATAGCCATATTGAGTAAAAAACTACTTTTTGCATTTGCAAGATTTAAAAAAGCATATGTTTCGAGTGAAACTCCCAATGATGCGTATATTTCAGGCATTATTAGCCATTTTTCATGTGTGGTGTAGGAGTTATGTTTAAATAACTGTCATATTGAGTGTTACAGTATACAGTCATATTGAGTAAAACCTCATTTTTGTATTTGCAAACCATAGAAAAACAACTGTATCTAGTTAAACTCACATGTTTTCAATATCACAGGCATTTTTAGACATTTTGCAGGTTTGGATTAGGAATTATGTTGGAATACATTTTTATTGCTTTTTTCGCATTATCTCAGGATTCTAAGTACATTACTGTCAAATTTAGTAAAAAAATACTTTTTGGTTTTTGCAAACCTTACCAAATGTTTTTTTTCCAGTAAAACTCTCAAAGATACATTTCTTCAGGCATTATTAGACATTTTGCATTTCTACTTTTGGAGTTATGTATCAAAAACTGTCATTTTGAGTGTGACCAATATGAGGCCAGTAAAACCCAATTTTTGTATTTGTGATCCTTTCCAAAATACCTGACTCTGGTAAAACTCACATAAATTCAATATTACAGGTTTTTTTAGACAAATTTCATGTTTGGTTTTGGAGTTATGACTATAAACCTTTCTTATTTAGTATGACAGTAATACTGTTATATTGAATAAAAAAAACTAACATCTGTCTTTGCAAACCTTACAAAAGATCATTTTTCTAGTACAACTAACAAAAATACATATCTCTAGGCATTATTAGATATTTTGCATGTGTTGTTTAGAAGTTATGTTTGAATACATTTTTATTGCTTTTTTCGCATTATCTCAGGATTCTAAGAACATTATAGTCATATTGAGTAAAAAACTACTTTTTGCATTTGCAAGATTTAAAAAAGCATATGTTTCGAGTGAAACTCCCAATGATGCATTATTTCAGGCATTATTAGCCATTTTTCATGTGTGGTGTAGGAGTTATGTTTAAATAACTGTCATATTGAGTGTTACAGTATACAGTCATATTGAGTAAAACCTCATTTTTGTATTTGCAAACCATAGAAAAACAACTGTATCTAGTTAAACTCACATGTTTTCAATATCACAGGCATTTTTAGACATTTTGCACGTTTGGATTAGGAATTATGTTGGAATACATTTTTATTGCTTTTTTCGCATTATCTCAGGATTCTAAGTACATTACTGTCAAATTTAGTAAAAAAAATACTTTTGGTTTTTGCAAACCTTACCAAATGTTTTTTTTCCAGTAAAACTCTCAAAGATAGATTTCTTCAGGCATTATTAGACATTTTGCATTTCTACTTTTGGAGTTATGTATCAAAAACTGTCATTTTGAGTGTGACCAATATGAGGCCAGTAAAACCCAATTTTTGTATTTGTGATCCTTTCCAAAATACCTGATTCTAGTAAAACTCACATAAATTCAATATTACAGGCTTTTTTAGACAAATTTCATGTTTGGTTTTGGAGTTATGACTATAAACCTTTCTTATTTAGTATGACAGTAATACTGTTATATTGAATAAAAAAAAACTAACATCTGTCTTTGCAAACCTTACAAAAGATCATTTTTCTAGTACAACTAACAAAAATACATATCTCTAGGCATTATTAAATATTTTGCATGTGTTGTTTAGAAGTTATGTTTGAATACATTTTTATTGCTTTTTTCGCATTATCTCAGGAATCTAAGAACATTATAGCCATATTGAGTAAAAAACTACTTTTTGCATTTGCAAGATTTAAAAAAGCATATGTTTCGAGTGAAACTCCCAATGATGCGTATATTTCAGGCATTATTAGCCATTTTTCATGTGTGGTGTAGGAGTTATGTTTAAATAACTGTCATATTGAGTGTTACAGTATACAGTCATATTGAGTAAAACCTCATTTTTGTATTTGCAAACCATAGAAAAACAACTGTATCTAGTTAAACTCACATGTTTTCAATATCACAGGCATTTTTAGACATTTTGCAGGTTTGGATTAGGAATTATGTTGGAATACATTTTTATTGCTTTTTTCGCATTATCTCAGGATTCTAAGTACATTACTGTCAAATTTAGTAAAAAAATACTTTTGGTTTTTGCAAACCTTACCAAATGTTTTTTTTCCAGTAAAACTCTCAAAGATACATTTCTTCAGGCATTATTAGACATTTTGCATTTCTACTTTTGGAGTTATGTATCAAAAACTGTCATTTTGAGTGTGACCAATATGAGGCCAGTAAAACCCAATTTTTGTATTTGTGATCCTTTCCAAAATACCTGACTCTGGTAAAACTCACATAAATTCAATATTACAGGTTTTTTTAGACAAATTTCATGTTTGGTTTTGGAGTTATGACTATAAACCTTTCTTATTTAGTATGACAGTAATACTGTTATATTGAATAAAAAAAACTAACATCTGTCTTTGCAAACCTTACAAAAGATCATTTTTCTAGTACAACTAACAAAAATACATATCTCTAGGCATTATTAGATATTTTGCATGTGTTGTTTAGAAGTTATGTTTGAATACATTTTTATTGCTTTTTTCGCATTATCTCAGGATTCTAAGAACATTATAGTCATATTGAGTAAAAAACTACTTTTTGCATTTGCAAGATTTAAAAAAGCATATGTTTCGAGTGAAACTCCCAATGATGCATTATTTCAGGCATTATTAGCCATTTTTCATGTGTGGTGTAGGAGTTATGTTTAAATAACTGTCATATTGAGTGTTACAGTATACAGTCATATTGAGTAAAACCTCATTTTTGTATTTGCAAACCATAGAAAAACAACTGTATCTAGTTAAACTCACATGTTTTCAATATCACAGGCATTTTTAGACATTTTGCACGTTTGGATTAGGAATTATGTTGGAATACATTTTTATTGCTTTTTTCGCATTATCTCAGGATTCTAAGTACATTACTGTCAAATTTAGTAAAAAAAATACTTTTGGTTTTTGCAAACCTTACCAAATGTTTTTTTTCCAGTAAAACTCTCAAAGATAGATTTCTTCAGGCATTATTAGACATTTTGCATTTCTACTTTTGGAGTTATGTATCAAAAACTGTCATTTTGAGTGTGACCAATATGAGGCCAGTAAAACCCAATTTTTGTATTTGTGATCCTTTCCAAAATACCTGATTCTGGTAAAACTCACATAAATTCAATATTACAGGCTTTTTTAGACAAATTTCATGTTTGGTTTTGGAGTTATGACTATAAACCTTTCTTATTTAGTATGACAGTAATACTGTTATATTGAATAAAAAAAAACTAACATCTGTCTTTGCAAACCTTACAAAAGATCATTTTTCTAGTACAACTAACAAAAATACATATCTCTAGGCATTATTAAATATTTTGCATGTGTTGTTTAGAAGTTATGTTTGAATACATTTTTATTGCTTTTTTCGCATTATCTCAGGATTCTAAGAACATTATAGCCATATTGAGTAAAAAACTACTTTTTGCATTTGCAAGATTTAAAAAAGCATATGTTTCGAGTGAAACTCCCAATGATGCGTATATTTCAGGCATTATTAGCCATTTTTCATGTGTGGTGTAGGAGTTATGTTTAAATAACTGTCATATTGAGTGTTACAGTATACAGTCATATTGAGTAAAACCTCATTTTTGTATTTGCAAACCATAGAAAAACAACTGTATCTAGTTAAACTCACATGTTTTCAATATCACAGGCATTTTTAGACATTTTGCAGGTTTGGATTAGGAATTATGTTGGAATACATTTTTATTGCTTTTTTCGCATTATCTCAGGATTCTAAGTACATTACTGTCAAATTTAGTAAAAAAATACTTTTGGTTTTTGCAAACCTTACCAAATGTTTTTTTTCCAGTAAAACTCTCAAAGATACATTTCTTCAGGCATTATTAGACATTTTGCATTTCTACTTTTGGAGTTATGTATCAAAAACTGTCATTTTGAGTGTGACCAATATGAGGCCAGTAAAACCCAATTTTTGTATTTGTGATCCTTTCCAAAATACCTGACTCTGGTAAAACTCACATAAATTCAATATTACAGGTTTTTTTAGACAAATTTCATGTTTGGTTTTGGAGTTATGACTATAAACCTTTCTTATTTAGTATGACAGTAATACTGTTATATTGAATAAAAAAAACTAACATCTGTCTTTGCAAACCTTACAAAAGATCATTTTTCTAGTACAACTAACAAAAATACATATCTCTAGGCATTATTAGATATTTTGCATGTGTTGTTTAGAAGTTATGTTTGAATACATTTTTATTGCTTTTTTCGCATTATCTCAGGATTCTAAGAACATTATAGTCATATTGAGTAAAAAACTACTTTTTGCATTTGCAAGATTTAAAAAAGCATATGTTTCGAGTGAAACTCCCAATGATGCATTATTTCAGGCATTATTAGCCATTTTTCATGTGTGGTGTAGGAGTTATGTTTAAATAACTGTCATATTGAGTGTTACAGTATACAGTCATATTGAGTAAAACCTCATTTTTGTATTTGCAAACCATAGAAAAACAACTGTATCTAGTTAAACTCACATGTTTTCAATATCACAGGCATTTTTAGACATTTTGCACGTTTGGATTAGGAATTATGTTGGAATACATTTTTATTGCTTTTTTCGCATTATCTCAGGATTCTAAGTACATTACTGTCAAATTTAGTAAAAAAATTACTTTTGGTTTTTGCAAACCTTACCAAATGTTTTTTTTCCAGTAAAACTCTCAAAGATAGATTTCTTCAGGCATTATTAGACATTTTGCATTTCTACTTTTGGAGTTATGTATCAAAAACTGTCATTTTGAGTGTGACCAATATGAGGCCAGTAAAACCCAATTTTTGTATTTGTGATCCTTTCCAAAATACCTGATTCTGGTAAAACTCACATAAATTCAATATTACAGGCTTTTTTAGACAAATTTCATGTTTGGTTTTGGAGTTATGACTATAAACCTTTCTTATTTAGTATGACAGTAATACTGTTATATTGAATAAAAAAAAACTAACATCTGTCTTTGCAAACCTTACAAAAGATCATTTTTCTAGTACAACTAACAAAAATACATATCTCTAGGCATTATTAAATATTTTGCATGTGTTGTTTAGAAGTTATGTTTGAATACATTTTTATTGCTTTTTTCGCATTATCTCAGGAATCTAAGAACATTATAGCCATATTGAGTAAAAAACTACTTTTTGCATTTGCAAGATTTAAAAAAGCATATGTTTCGAGTGAAACTCCCAATGATGCGTATATTTCAGGCATTATTAGCCATTTTTCATGTGTGGTGTAGGAGTTATGTTTAAATAACTGTCATATTGAGTGTTACAGTATACAGTCATATTGAGTAAAACCTCATTTTTGTATTTGCAAACCATAGAAAAACAACTGTATCTAGTTAAACTCACATGTTTTCAATATCACAGGCATTTTTAGACATTTTGCAGGTTTGGATTAGGAATTATGTTGGAATACATTTTTATTGCTTTTTTCGCATTATCTCAGGATTCTAAGTACATTACTGTCAAATTTAGTAAAAAAATACTTTTGGTTTTTGCAAACCTTACCAAATGTTTTTTTTCCAGTAAAACTCTCAAAGATACATTTCTTCAGGCATTATTAGACATTTTGCATTTCTACTTTTGGAGTTATGTATCAAAAACTGTCATTTTGAGTGTGACCAATATGAGGCCAGTAAAACCCAATTTTTGTATTTGTGATCCTTTCCAAAATACCTGACTCTGGTAAAACTCACATAAATTCAATATTACAGGTTTTTTTAGACAAATTTCATGTTTGGTTTTGGAGTTATGACTATAAACCTTTCTTATTTAGTATGACAGTAATACTGTTATATTGAATAAAAAAAACTAACATCTGTCTTTGCAAACCTTACAAAAGATCATTTTTCTAGTACAACTAACAAAAATACATATCTCTAGGCATTATTAGATATTTTGCATGTGTTGTTTAGAAGTTATGTTTGAATACATTTTTATTGCTTTTTTCGCATTATCTCAGGATTCTAAGAACATTATAGTCATATTGAGTAAAAAACTACTTTTTGCATTTGCAAGATTTAAAAAAGCATATGTTTCGAGTGAAACTCCCAATGATGCATTATTTCAGGCATTATTAGCCATTTTTCATGTGTGGTGTAGGAGTTATGTTTAAATAACTGTCATATTGAGTGTTACAGTATACAGTCATATTGAGTAAAACCTCATTTTTGTATTTGCAAACCATAGAAAAACAACTGTATCTAGTTAAACTCACATGTTTTCAATATCACAGGCATTTTTAGACATTTTGCACGTTTGGATTAGGAATTATGTTGGAATACATTTTTATTGCTTTTTTCGCATTATCTCAGGATTCTAAGTACATTACTGTCAAATTTAGTAAAAAAAATACTTTTGGTTTTTGCAAACCTTACCAAATGTTTTTTTTCCAGTAAAACTCTCAAAGATAGATTTCTTCAGGCATTATTAGACATTTTGCATTTCTACTTTTGGAGTTATGTATCAAAAACTGTCATTTTGAGTGTGACCAATATGAGGCCAGTAAAACCCAATTTTTGTATTTGTGATCCTTTCCAAAATACCTGATTCTGGTAAAACTCACATAAATTCAATATTACAGGCTTTTTTAGACAAATTTCATGTTTGGTTTTGGAGTTATGACTATAAACCTTTCTTATTTAGTATGACAGTAATACTGTTATATTGAATAAAAAAAAACTAACATCTGTCTTTGCAAACCTTACAAAAGATCATTTTTCTAGTACAACTAACAAAAATACATATCTCTAGGCATTATTAAATATTTTGCATGTGTTGTTTAGAAGTTATGTTTGAATACATTTTTATTGCTTTTTTCGCATTATCTCAGGAATCTAAGAACATTATAGCCATATTGAGTAAAAAACTACTTTTTGCATTTGCAAGATTTAAAAAAGCATATGTTTCGAGTGAAACTCCCAATGATGCGTATATTTCAGGCATTATTAGCCATTTTTCATGTGTGGTGTAGGAGTTATGTTTAAATAACTGTCATATTGAGTGTTACAGTATACAGTCATATTGAGTAAAACCTCATTTTTGTATTTGCAAACCATAGAAAAACAACTGTATCTAGTTAAACTCACATGTTTTCAATATCACAGGCATTTTTAGACATTTTGCAGGTTTGGATTAGGAATTATGTTGGAATACATTTTTATTGCTTTTTTCGCATTATCTCAGGATTCTAAGTACATTACTGTCAAATTTAGTAAAAAAATACTTTTGGTTTTTGCAAACCTTACCAAATGTTTTTTTTCCAGTAAAACTCTCAAAGATACATTTCTTCAGGCATTATTAGACATTTTGCATTTCTACTTTTGGAGTTATGTATCAAAAACTGTCATTTTGAGTGTGACCAATATGAGGCCAGTAAAACCCAATTTTTGTATTTGTGATCCTTTCCAAAATACCTGACTCTGGTAAAACTCACATAAATTCAATATTACAGGTTTTTTTAGACAAATTTCATGTTTGGTTTTGGAGTTATGACTATAAACCTTTCTTATTTAGTATGACAGTAATACTGTTATATTGAATAAAAAAAACTAACATCTGTCTTTGCAACCCTTACAAAAGATCATTTTTCTAGTACAACTAACAAAAATACATATCTCTAGGCATTATTAGATATTTTGCATGTGTTGTTTAGAAGTTATGTTTGAATACATTTTTATTGCTTTTTTCGCATTATCTCAGGATTCTAAGAACATTATAGTCATATTGAGTAAAAAACTACTTTTTGCATTTGCAAGATTTAAAAAAGCATATGTTTCGAGTGAAACTCCCAATGATGCATTATTTCAGGCATTATTAGCCATTTTTCATGTGTGGTGTAGGAGTTATGTTTAAATAACTGTCATATTGAGTGTTACAGTATACAGTCATATTGAGTAAAACCTCATTTTTGTATTTGCAAACCATAGAAAAACAACTGTATCTAGTTAAACTCACATGTTTTCAATATCACAGGCATTTTTAGACATTTTGCACGTTTGGATTAGGAATTATGTTGGAATACATTTTTATTGCTTTTTTCGCATTATCTCAGGATTCTAAGTACATTACTGTCAAATTTAGTAAAAAAAATACTTTTGGTTTTTGCAAACCTTACCAAATGTTTTTTTTCCAGTAAAACTCTCAAAGATAGATTTCTTCAGGCATTATTAGACATTTTGCATTTCTACTTTTGGAGTTATGTATCAAAAACTGTCATTTTGAGTGTGACCAATATGAGGCCAGTAAAACCCAATTTTTGTATTTGTGATCCTTTCCAAAATACCTGATTCTGGTAAAACTCACATAAATTCAATATTACAGGCTTTTTTAGACAAATTTCATGTTTGGTTTTGGAGTTATGACTATAAACCTTTCTTATTTAGTATGACAGTAATACTGTTATATTGAATAAAAAAAAACTAACATCTGTCTTTGCAAACCTTACAAAAGATCATTTTTCTAGTACAACTAACAAAAATACATATCTCTAGGCATTATTAAATATTTTGCATGTGTTGTTTAGAAGTTATGTTTGAATACATTTTTATTGCTTTTTTCGCATTATCTCAGGAATCTAAGAACATTATAGCCATATTGAGTAAAAAACTACTTTTTGCATTTGCAAGATTTAAAAAAGCATATGTTTCGAGTGAAACTCCCAATGATGCGTATATTTCAGGCATTATTAGCCATTTTTCATGTGTGGTGTAGGAGTTATGTTTAAATAACTGTCATATTGAGTGTTACAGTATACAGTCATATTGAGTAAAACCTCATTTTTGTATTTGCAAACCATAGAAAAACAACTGTATCTAGTTAAACTCACATGTTTTCAATATCACAGGCATTTTTAGACATTTTGCAGGTTTGGATTAGGAATTATGTTGGAATACATTTTTATTGCTTTTTTCGCATTATCTCAGGATTCTAAGTACATTACTGTCAAATTTAGTAAAAAAATACTTTTGGTTTTTGCAAACCTTACCAAATGTTTTTTTTCCAGTAAAACTCTCAAAGATACATTTCTTCAGGCATTATTAGACATTTTGCATTTCTACTTTTGGAGTTATGTATCAAAAACTGTCATTTTGAGTGTGACCAATATGAGGCCAGTAAAACCCAATTTTTGTATTTGTGATCCTTTCCAAAATACCTGACTCTGGTAAAACTCACATAAATTCAATATTACAGGTTTTTTTAGACAAATTTCATGTTTGGTTTTGGAGTTATGACTATAAACCTTTCTTATTTAGTATGACAGTAATACTGTTATATTGAATAAAAAAAACTAACATCTGTCTTTGCAAACCTTACAAAAGATCATTTTTCTAGTACAACTAACAAAAATACATATCTCTAGGCATTATTAGATATTTTGCATGTGTTGTTTAGAAGTTATGTTTGAATACATTTTTATTGCTTTTTTCGCATTATCTCAGGATTCTAAGAACATTATAGTCATATTGAGTAAAAAACTACTTTTTGCATTTGCAAGATTTAAAAAAGCATATGTTTCGAGTGAAACTCCCAATGATGCATTATTTCAGGCATTATTAGCCATTTTTCATGTGTGGTGTAGGAGTTATGTTTAAATAACTGTCATATTGAGTGTTACAGTATACAGTCATATTGAGTAAAACCTCATTTTTGTATTTGCAAACCATAGAAAAACAACTGTATCTAGTTAAACTCACATGTTTTCAATATCACAGGCATTTTTAGACATTTTGCACGTTTGGATTAGGAATTATGTTGGAATACATTTTTATTGCTTTTTTCGCATTATCTCAGGATTCTAAGTACATTACTGTCAAATTTAGTAAAAAAAATACTTTTGGTTTTTGCAAACCTTACCAAATGTTTTTTTTCCAGTAAAACTCTCAAAGATAGATTTCTTCAGGCATTATTAGACATTTTGCATTTCTACTTTTGGAGTTATGTATCAAAAACTGTCATTTTGAGTGTGACCAATATGAGGCCAGTAAAACCCAATTTTTGTATTTGTGATCCTTTCCAAAATACCTGATTCTGGTAAAACTCACATAAATTCAATATTACAGGCTTTTTTAGACAAATTTCATGTTTGGTTTTGGAGTTATGACTATAAACCTTTCTTATTTAGTATGACAGTAATACTGTTATATTGAATAAAAAAAAACTAACATCTGTCTTTGCAAACCTTACAAAAGATCATTTTTCTAGTACAACTAACAAAAATACATATCTCTAGGCATTATTAAATATTTTGCATGTGTTGTTTAGAAGTTATGTTTGAATACATTTTTATTGCTTTTTTCGCATTATCTCAGGAATCTAAGAACATTATAGCCATATTGAGTAAAAAACTACTTTTTGCATTTGCAAGATTTAAAAAAGCATATGTTTCGAGTGAAACTCCCAATGATGCGTATATTTCAGGCATTATTAGCCATTTTTCATGTGTGGTGTAGGAGTTATGTTTAAATAACTGTCATATTGAGTGTTACAGTATACAGTCATATTGAGTAAAACCTCATTTTTGTATTTGCAAACCATAGAAAAACAACTGTATCTAGTTAAACTCACATGTTTTCAATATCACAGGCATTTTTAGACATTTTGCAGGTTTGGATTAGGAATTATGTTGGAATACATTTTTATTGCTTTTTTCGCATTATCTCAGGATTCTAAGTACATTACTGTCAAATTTAGTAAAAAAATACTTTTGGTTTTTGCAAACCTTACCAAATGTTTTTTTTCCAGTAAAACTCTCAAAGATACATTTCTTCAGGCATTATTAGACATTTTGCATTTCTACTTTTGGAGTTATGTATCAAAAACTGTCATTTTGAGTGTGACCAATATGAGGCCAGTAAAACCCAATTTTTGTATTTGTGATCCTTTCCAAAATACCTGACTCTGGTAAAACTCACATAAATTCAATATTACAGGTTTTTTTAGACAAATTTCATGTTTGGTTTTGGAGTTATGACTATAAACCTTTCTTATTTAGTATGACAGTAATACTGTTATATTGAATAAAAAAAACTAACATCTGTCTTTGCAACCCTTACAAAAGATCATTTTTCTAGTACAACTAACAAAAATACATATCTCTAGGCATTATTAGATATTTTGCATGTGTTGTTTAGAAGTTATGTTTGAATACATTTTTATTGCTTTTTTCGCATTATCTCAGGATTCTAAGAACATTATAGTCATATTGAGTAAAAAACTACTTTTTGCATTTGCAAGATTTAAAAAAGCATATGTTTCGAGTGAAACTCCCAATGATGCATTATTTCAGGCATTATTAGCCATTTTTCATGTGTGGTGTAGGAGTTATGTTTAAATAACTGTCATATTGAGTGTTACAGTATACAGTCATATTGAGTAAAACCTCATTTTTGTATTTGCAAACCATAGAAAAACAACTGTATCTAGTTAAACTCACATGTTTTCAATATCACAGGCATTTTTAGACATTTTGCACGTTTGGATTAGGAATTATGTTGGAATACATTTTTATTGCTTTTTTCGCATTATCTCAGGATTCTAAGTACATTACTGTCAAATTTAGTAAAAAAAATACTTTTGGTTTTTGCAAACCTTACCAAATGTTTTTTTTCCAGTAAAACTCTCAAAGATAGATTTCTTCAGGCATTATTAGACATTTTGCATTTCTACTTTTGGAGTTATGTATCAAAAACTGTCATTTTGAGTGTGACCAATATGAGGCCAGTAAAACCCAATTTTTGTATTTGTGATCCTTTCCAAAATACCTGATTCTGGTAAAACTCACATAAATTCAATATTACAGGCTTTTTTAGACAAATTTCATGTTTGGTTTTGGAGTTATGACTATAAACCTTTCTTATTTAGTATGACAGTAATACTGTTATATTGAATAAAAAAAAACTAACATCTGTCTTTGCAAACCTTACAAAAGATCATTTTTCTAGTACAACTAACAAAAATACATATCTCTAGGCATTATTAAATATTTTGCATGTGTTGTTTAGAAGTTATGTTTGAATACATTTTTATTGCTTTTTTCGCATTATCTCAGGAATCTAAGAACATTATAGCCATATTGAGTAAAAAACTACTTTTTGCATTTGCAAGATTTAAAAAAGCATATGTTTCGAGTGAAACTCCCAATGATGCGTATATTTCAGGCATTATTAGCCATTTTTCATGTGTGGTGTAGGAGTTATGTTTAAATAACTGTCATATTGAGTGTTACAGTATACAGTCATATTGAGTAAAACCTCCTTTTTGTATTTGCAAACCATAGAAAAACAACTGTATCTAGTTAAACTCACATGTTTTCAATATCACAGGCATTTTTAGACATTTTGCACGTTTGGATTAGGAATTATGTTGGAATACATTTTTATTGCTTTTTTCGCATTATCTCAGGATTCTAAGTACATTACTGTCAAATTTAGTAAAAAAATACTTTTTCTTTTTGCAAACCTTACCAAATGTTAGTTTCCAGTAAAACTCTCAAAGATACATTTCTTCAGGCATTATTAGACATTTTGCATTTCTACTTTTGGAGTTATGTATCAAAAACTGTCATTTTGAGTGTGACCAATATGAGGCCAGTAAAACCCAATTTTTGTATTTGTGATCCTTTCCAAAATACCTGATTCTGGTAAAACTCACATAAATTCAATATTACAGGCTTTTTTAGACAAATTTCATGTTTGGTTTTGGAGTTATGACTATAAACCTTTCTTATTTAGTATGACAATAATACTGTTATATTGAATAAAAAAACTAATATCTGTCTTTGCAAACCTTACAAAAGATCATTTTTCTAGTACAACTAACAAAAATACATATCTCTAGGCATTATTAGATATTTTGCATGTGTTGTTTAGAAGTTATGTTTGAATACAATTGTATTGCTTTTTTCGCATTATCTCAGGAATCTAAGAACATTATAGTCATATTGAGTAAAAAACTACTTTTTGCATTTGCAAGATTTAAAAAAGCATATGTTTCGAGTGAAACTCCCAATGATGCATTATTTCAGGCATTATTAGCCATTTTTCATGTGTGGTGTAGGAGTTATGTTTAAATAACTGTCATATTGAGTGTTACAGTATACAGTCATATTGAGTAAAACCTCATTTTTGTATTTGCAAACCATAGAAAAACAACTGTATCTAGTTAAACTCACATGTTTTCAATATCACAGGCATTTTTAGACACTTTGCAGGTTTGGATTAGGAATTATGTTGGAATACATTTTTATTGCTTTTTTCGCATTATCTCAGGATTCTAAGTACATTACTGTCAAATTTAGTAAAAAAATACTTTTGGTTTTTGCAAACCTTACCAAATGTTTTTTTTCCAGTAAAACTCTCAAAGATACATTTCTTCAGGCATTATTAGACATTTTGCATTTCTACTTTTGGAGTTATGCATCAAAAACTCTCATTTTGAGTGTGACCAATATGAGGCCAGTAAAACCCAATTTTTGTATTTGTGATCCTTTCCAAAATACCTGATTCTGGTAAAACTCACATAAATTCAATATTACAGGCTTTTTTAGACAAATTTCATGTTTGGTTTTGGAGTTATGACTATAAACCTTTCTTATTTAGTATGACAGTAATACTGTTATATTGAATAAAAAAAAAACTAACATCTGTCTTTGCAAACCTTACAAAAGATCATTTTTCTAGTACAACTAACAAAAATACATATCTCTAGGCATTATTAAATATTTTGCATATGTTGTTTAGAAGTTATGTTTGAATACATTTTTATTGCTTTTTTCGCATTATCTCAGGATTCTAAGAACATTATAGTCATATTGAGTAAAAAACTACTTTTTGCATTTGCAAGATTTAAAAAAGCATATGTTTCGAGTGAAACTCCCAATGATGCATTATTTCAGGCATTATTAGCCATTTTTCATGTGTGGTGTAGGAGTTATGTTTAAATAACTGTCATATTTAGTGTTACAGTATACAGTCATATTGAGTAAAACCTAATTTTTGTATTTGCAAACCATAGAAAAACAACTGTATCTAGTTAAACTCACATGTTTTCAATATCACAGGCATTTTTAGACATTTTGCAGGTTTGGATTAGGAATTATGTTGGAATACATTTTTATTGCTTTTTTCGCATTATCTCAGGATTCTAAGTACATTACTGTCAAATTTAGTAAAAAAATACTTTTGGTTTTTGCAAACCTTACCAAATGTTTTTTTTCCAGTAAAACTCTCAAAGATACATTTCTTCAGGCATTATTAGACATTTTGCATTTCTACTTTTGGAGTTATGTATCAAAAACTGTCATTTTGAGTTTGACCAATATGAGGCCAGTAAAACCCAATTTTTGTATTTGTGATCCTTTCCAAAATACCTGACTCTGGTAAAAGTCACATAAATTCAATATTACAGTTTTTTTTTAGACAAATTTCATGTTTGGTTTTGGAGTTATGACTATAAACCTTTCTTATTTAGTATGACAGTAATACTGTTATATTGAATAAAGAAAAATAACATTTGTCTTTGCAAACGTTACAAAAGATCATTTTTCTAGTACAACTAACAAAAATACATATATCTAGGCATTATTAGATATTTTTTATGTGTTGTTTAGAAGTTATGTTTGAATACAATTTTATTGCTTTTTGCGCATTATCTCAGGAATCTAAGAACATTATAGTCATATTGAGTAAAAAACTACTTTTTGCATTTGCAAGATTTAAAAAAGCATATGTTTCGAGTGAAACTCCCAATGATGCATTATTTCAGGCATTATTAGCCATTTTTCATGTGTGGTATAGGAGTTATGTTTAAATAACTGTCATATTGAGTGTTACAGTATACAGTCATATTGAGTAAAACCTCATTTTTGTATTTGCAAACCATAGAAAAACAACTGTATCTAGTTAAACTCACATGTTTTCAATATCACAGGCATTTTTAGACACTTTGCAGGTTTGGATTAGGAATTATGTTGGAATACATTTTTATTGCTTTTTTCGCATTATCTCAGGATTCTAAGTACATTACTGTCAAATTTAGTAAAAAAATACTTTTGGTTTTTGCAAACCTTACCAAATGTTTTTTTTCCAGTAAAACTCTCAAAGATACATTTCTTCAGGCATTATTAGACATTTTGCATTTCTACTTTTGGAGTTATGCATAAAAAACTCTCATTTTGAGTGTGACCAATATGAGGCCAGTAAAACCCAATTTTTGTATTTGTGATCCTTTCCAAAATACCTGATTCTGGTAAAACTCACATGAATTCAATATTACAGGCTTTTTTAGACAAATGTCATGTTTGGTTTTGGAGTTATGACTATAAACCTTTCTTATTTAGTATGACAGTAATACTGTTATATTGAATAAAAAAAACTAACATTTGTCTTTGCAAACCTTACAAAAGATCATTTTTCTAGTACAACTAACAAAAATACATATCTCTAGGCATTATTAGATATTTTTTATGTGTTGTTTAGAAGTTATGTTTGAATAGAATTTTATTGCTTTTTGCGCATTATCTCAGGAATCTAAGAACATTATAGTCATATTGAGTAAAAAACTACTTTTTGCATTTGCAAGATTTAAAAAAGCATATGTTTCGAGTGAAACTCCCAATGATGCATTATTTCAGGCATTATTAGCCATTTTTCATGTGTGGTGTAGGAGTTATGTTTAAATAACTGTCATATTGAGTGTTACAGTATACAGTCATATTGAGTAAAACCTCCTTTTTGTATTTGCAAACCATAGAAAAACGACTGTATCTAGTTAAACTCACATGTTTTCAATATCACAGGCATTTTTAGACATTTTGCACGTTTGGATTAGGAATTATGTTGGAATACATTTTTATTGCTTTTTTCGCATTATCTCAGGATTCTAAGTACATTACTGTCATATTTAGTAAAAAAATACTTTTGGTTTTTGCAAACCTTACCAAATGTTTTTTTTTCCAGTAAAACTCTCAAAGATACATTTCTTCAGGCATTATTAGACATTTTGCATTTCTACTTTTGGAGTTATGCATCAAAAACTGTCATTTTGAGTGTGACCAATATGAGGCCAGTAAAACCCAATTTTTGTATTTGTGATCCTTTCCAAAATACCTGATTCTGGTAAAACTCACATAAATTCAATATTACAGGCTTTTTTAGACAAATTTCATGTTTGGTTTTGGAGTTTATGACTATAAACCTTTCTTATTTAGTATGACAGTAATACTGTTATATTGAATAAAAAAAACTAACATCTGTCTTTGCAAACCTTACAAAAGATCATTTTTCTAGTACAACTAACAAAAATACATATCTCTAGGCATTATTAAATATTTTGCATGTATTGTTTAGAAGTTATGTTTGAATACATTTTTATTGCTTTTTTCGCATTATCTCAGGATTCTAAGAACATTATAGTCATATTGAGTAAAAAACTACTTTTTGCATTTGCAAGATTTAAAAAGCATATGTTTCGAGTGAAACTCCCATGATGCATTATTTCAGGCATTATTAGCCATTTTTCATGTGTGGTGTAGGAGTTATGTTTAAATAACTGTCATATTGAGTGTTACAGTATACAGTCATATTGAGTAAAACCTCATTTTTGTATTTGCAAACCATAGAAAAACAACTGTATCTAGTTAAACTCACATGTTTTCAATATCACAGGCATTTTTAGACACTTTGCAGGTTTGGATTAGGAATTATGTTGGAATACATTTTTATTGCTTTTTTCGCATTATCTCAGGATTCTAAGTACATTACTGTCAAATTTAGTAAAAAATACTTTTGGTTTTGCAAACCTTACCAAATGTTTTTTTTCCAGTAAAACTCTCAAAGATACATTTCTTCAGGCATTATTAGACATTTTGCATTTTCTACTTTTGGAGTTATGCATAAAAAACTCTCATTTTGAGTGTGACCAATATGAGGCCAGTAAAACCCAATTTTTGTATTTGTGATCCTTTCCAAAATACCTGATTCTGGTAAAACTCACATAAATTCAATATTACAGGCTTTTTTAGACAAATGTCATGTTTGGTTTTGGAGTTATGACTATAAACCTTTCTTATTTAGTATGACAGTAATACTGTTATATTGAATAAAAAAAACTAACATTTGTCTTTGCAAACCTTACAAAAAGATCATTTTTCTAGTACAAACTAACAAAAATACATATCTCTAGGCATTATTAGATATTTTTTATGTGTTGTTTAGAAGTTATGTTTGAATAGAATTTTATTGCTTTTTGCGCATTATCTCAGGAATCTAAGAACATTATAGTCATATTGAGTAAAAAACTACTTTTTGCATTTGCAAGATTTAAAAAGCATATGTTTCGAGTGAAACTCCCAATGATGCATTATTTCAGGCATTATTAGCCATTTTTCATGTGTGGTGTAGGAGTTATGTTTAAATAACTGTCATATTGAGTGTTACAGTATACAGTCATATGAGTAAAACCTCCTTTTTGTATTTGCAAACCATAGAAAAACGACTGTATCTAGTTAAACTCACATGTTTTCAATATCACAGGCATTTTTAGACATTTTGCACGTTTGGATTAGGAATTATGTTGGAATACATTTTATTGCTTTTTTCGCATTATCTCAGGATTCTAAGTACATTACTGTCAAATTTAGTAAAAAAATACTTTTGGTTTTTGCAAACCTTACCAAATGTTTTTTTTTCCAGTAAAACTCTCAAAGATACATTTCTTCAGGCATTATTAGACATTTTGCATTTCTACTTTTGGAGTTATGCATCAAAAACTGTCATTTTGAGTGTGACCAATATGAGGCCAGTAAAACCCAATTTTTGTATTTGTGATCCTTTCCAAAATACCTGATTCTGGTAAAACTCACATAAATTCAATATTACAGGCTTTTTTAGACAAATTTCATGTTTGGTTTTGGAGTTATGACTATAAACCTTTCTTATTTAGTATGACCAGTAATACTGTTATATTGAATAAAAAAAACTAACATCTGTCTTTGCAAACCTTACAAAAGATCATTTTTCTAGTACAACTAACAAAAATACATATCTCTAGGCATTATTAAATATTTTGCATGTATTGTTTAGAAGTTATGTTTGAATACATTTTTATTGCTTTTTTCGCATTATCTCAGGATTCTAAGAACATTATAGTCATATTGAGTAAAAAACTACTTTTTGCATTTGCAAGATTTAAAAAAGCATATGTTTCGATGTGAAACTCCCAATGATGCATTATTTCAGGCATTATTAGCCATTTTTCATGTGTGGTGTAGGAGTTATGTTTAAATAACTGTCATATTGAGTGTTACAGTATACAGTCATATTGAGTAAAACCTCCTTTTTGTATTTGCAAACCATAGAAAAACGACTGTATCTAGTTAAACTCACATGTTTTCAATATCACAGGCATTTTTAGACATTTTGCACGTTTGGATTAGGAATTATGTTGGAATACATTTTTATTGCTTTTTTCGCATTATCTCAGGATTCTAAGTACATTACTGTCAAATTTAGTAAAAAAATACTTTTGGTTTTTGCAAACCTTACCAAATGTTTTTTTTCCAGTAAAACTCTCAAAGATACATTTCTTCAGGCATTATTAGACATTTTGCATTTCTACTTTTGGAGTTATGTATCAAAAACTGTCATTTTGAGTGTTGACCAATATGAGGCCAGTAAAACCCAATTTTTGTATTTGTGATCCTTTCCAAAATACCTGACTCTGGTAAAACTCACATAAATTCAATATTACAGGTTTTTTTAGACAAATTTCATGTTTGGTTTTGGAGTTATGACTATAAACCTTTCTTATTTAGTATGACAGTAATACTGTTATATTGAATAAAAAAAACTGAACATCTGTCTTTGCAACCCTTACAAAAGATCATTTTTCTAGTACAACTAACAAAAATACATATCTCTAGGCATTATTAGATATTTTGCATGTGTTGTTTAGAAGTTATGTTTGAATACATTTTTATTGCTTTTTTCGCATTATCTCAGGATTCTAAGAACATTATAGTCATATTGAGTAAAAAACTACTTTTTGCATTTGCAAGATTTAAAAAAGCATATGTTCGAGTGAAACTCCCAATGATGCATTATTTCAGGCATTATTAGCCATTTTTCATGTGTGGTGTAGGAGTTATGTTTAAATAACTGTCATATTGAGTGTTACAGTATACAGTCATATTGAGTAAAACCTCATTTTTGTATTTGCAAACCATAGAAAAAACAACTGTATCTAGTTAAACTCACATGTTTTCAATATCACCGGCATTTTTAGACATTTTGCACGTTTGGATTAGGAATTATGTTGGAATACATTTTTATTGCTTTTTTCGCATTATCTCAGGATTCTAAGTACATTACTGTCAAATTTAGTAAAAAAATACTTTTGGTTTTTGCAAACCTTACCAAATGTTTTTTTTGCAGTAAAACTCTCAAAGATACATTTCTTCAGGCATTATTAGACATTTTTGCATGTGTGGTGTAGGAGTTATGTTTAAATAACTGTCATATTGAGTGTTACAGTATACAGTCATATTGAGTAAAACCTCCTTTTTGTATTTGCAAACCATAGAAAAACAACTGTATCTAGTTAAACTCACATGTTTTCAATATCACAGGCATTTTTAGACATTTTGCACGTTTGGATTAGGAATTATGTTGGAATACATTTTTATTGCTTTTTTCGCATTATCTCAGGATTCTAAGTACATTACTGTCAAATTTAGTAAAAAAATACTTTTTCTTTTTGCAAACCTTACCAAATGTTAGTTTCCAGTAAAACTCTCAAAGATACATTTCTTCAGGCATTATTAGACATTTTGCATTTCTACTTTTGGAGTTATGTATCAAAAACTGTCATTTTGAGTGTGACCAATATGAGGCCAGTAAAACCCAATTTTTGTATTTGTGATCCTTTCCAAAATACCTGATTCTGGTAAAACTCACATAAATTCAATATTACAGGCTTTTTTAGACAAATTTTCATGTTTGGTTTTGGAGTTATGACTATAAACCTTTCTTATTTAGTATGACAGTAATACTGTTATATTGAATAAAAAAAAAACTAACATCTGTCTTTGCAAACCTTACAAAAGATCATTTTTCTAGTACAACTAACAAAAATACATATCTCTAGGCATTATTAAATATTTTGCATATGTTGTTTAGAAGTTATGTTTGAATACATTTTTATTGCTTTTTTCGCATTATCTCAGGATTCTAAGAACATTATAGTCATATTGAGTAAAAAACTACTTTTTGCATTTGCAAGATTTAAAAAAGCATATGTTTCGAGTGAAACTCCCAATGATGCATTATTTCAGGCATTATTAGCCATTTTTCATGTGTGGTGTAGGAGTTATGTTTAAATAACTGTCATATTTAGTGTTACAGTATACAGTCATATTGAGTAAAACCTAATTTTTGTATTTGCAAACCATAGAAAAACAACTGTATCTAGTTAAACTCACATGTTTTCAATATCACAGGCATTTTTAGACATTTTGCAGGTTTGGATTAGGAATTATGTTGGAATACATTTTTATTGCTTTTTTTCGCATTATCTCAGGATTCTAAGTACATTACTGTCAAATTTAGTAAAAAAATACTTTTGGTTTTTGCAAACCTTACCAAATGTTTTTTTTCCAGTAAAACTCTCAAAGATACATTTCTTCAGGCATTATTAGACATTTTGCATTTCTACTTTTGGAGTTATGTATCAAAAACTGTCATTTTGAGTTTGACCAATATGAGGCCAGTAAAACCCAATTTTTGTATTTGTGATCCTTTCCAAAATACCTGACTCTGGTAAAACTCACATAAATTCAATATTACAGTTTTTTTTTAGACAAATTTCATGTTTGGTTTTGGAGTTATGACTATAAACCTTTCTTATTTAGTATGACAGTAATACTGTTATATTGAATAAAGAAAAATAACATTTGTCTTTGCAAACGTTACAAAAGATCATTTTTCTAGTACAACTAACAAAAATACATATATCTAGGCATTATTAGATATTTTTTATGTGTTGTTTAGAAGTTATGTTTGAATACAATTTTATTGCTTTTTTGCGCATTATCTCAGGAATCTAAGAACATTATAGTCATATTGAGTAAAAAACTACTTTTTGCATTTGCAAGATTTAAAAAAGCATATGTTTCGAGTGAAACTCCCAATGATGCATTATTTCAGGCATTATTAGCCATTTTTCATGTGTGGTATAGGAGTTATGTTTAAATAACTGTCATATTGAGTGTTACAGTATACAGTCATATTGAGTAAAACCTCATTTTTGTATTTGCAAACCATAGAAAAACAACTGTATCTAGTTAAACTCACATGTTTTCAATATCACAGGCATTTTTAGACACTTTGCAGGTTTGGATTAGGAATTATGTTGGAATACATTTTTATTGCTTTTTTCGCATTATCTCAGGATTCTAAGTACATTACTGTCAAATTTAGTAAAAAAATACTTTTGGTTTTTGCAAACCTTACCAAATGTTTTGTTTTCCAGTAAAACTCGTCAAAGATACATTTCTTCAGGCATTATTAGACATTTTGCATTTCTACTTTTGGAGTTATGCATAAAAAACTCTCATTTTGAGTGTGACAATATGAGGCCAGTAAAACCCAATTTTTGTATTTGTGATCCTTTCCAAAATACCTGATTCTGGTAAAACTCACATGAATTCAATATTACAGGCTTTTTTAGACAAATGTCATGTTGGTTTTGGAGTTATGACTATAAACCTTTCTTATTTAGTATGACAGTAATACTGTTATATTGAATAAAAAAAAACTAACATTTGTCTTTGCAAACCTTACAAAAGATCATTTTTCTAGTACAACTAACAAAAATACATATCTCTAGGCATTATTAGATATTTTTTATGTGTTGTTTAGAAGTTATGTTTGAATAGAATTTTATTGCTTTTTGCGCATTATCTCAGGAATCTAAGAACATTATAGTCATATTGAGTAAAAAACTACTTTTTGCATTTGCAAGATTTAAAAAAGCATATGTTTCGAGTGAAACTCCCAATGATGCATTATTTCAGGCATTATTAGCCATTTTTCATGTGTGGTGTAGGAGTTATGTTTAAATAACTGTCATATTGAGTGTTACAGTATACAGTCATATTGAGTAAAACCTCCTTTTTGTATTTGCAAACCATAGAAAAACGACTGTATCTAGTTAAACTCACATGTTTTCAATATCACAGGCATTTTTAGACATTTTGCACGTTTGGATTAGGAATTATGTTGGAATACATTTTTATTGCTTTTTTCGCATTATCTCAGGATTCTAAGTACATTACTGTCATATTTAGTAAAAAAATACTTTTGGTTTTTGCAAACCTTACCAAATGTTTTTTTTTCCAGTAAAACTCTCAAAGATACATTTCTTCAGGCATTATTAGACATTTTGCATTTCTACTTTTGGAGTTATGCATCAAAAACTGTCATTTTGAGTGTGACCAATATGAGGCCAGTAAAACCCAATTTTTGTATTTGTGATCCTTTCCAAAATACCTGATTCTGGTAAAACTCACATAAATTCAATATTACAGGCTTTTTTAGACAAATTTCATGTTTGGTTTTGGAGTTATGACTATAAACCTTTCTTATTTAGTATGACAGTAATACTGTTATATTGAATAAAAAAAACTAACATCTGTCTTTGCAAACCTTACAAAAGATCATTTTTCTAGTACAACTAACAAAAATACATATCTCTAGGCATTATTAAATATTTTGCATGTATTGTTTAGAAGTTATGTTTGAATACATTTTTATTGCTTTTTTCGCATTATCTCAGGATTCTAAGAACATTATAGTCATATTGAGTAAAAAACTACTTTTTGCATTTGCAAGATTTAAAAAAGCATATGTTTCGAGTGAAACTCCCAATGATGCATTATTTCAGGCATTATTAGCCATTTTTCATGTGTGGTGTAGGAGTTATGTTTAAATAACTGTCATATTGAGTGTTACAGTATACAGTCATATTGAGTAAAACCTCATTTTTGTATTTGCAAACCATAGAAAAACAACTGTATCTAGTTAAACTCACATGTTTTCAATATCACAGGCATTTTTAGACACTTTGCAGGTTTGGATTAGGAATTATGTTGGAATACATTTTTATTGCTTTTTTCGCATTATCTCAGGATTCTAAGTACATTACTGTCAAATTTAGTAAAAAAATACTTTTGGTTTTTGCAAACCTTACCAAATGTTTTTTTTCCAGTAAAACTCTCAAAGATACATTTCTTCAGGCATTATTAGACATTTTGCATTTCTACTTTTGGAGTTATGCATAAAAAACTCTCATTTTGAGTGTGACCAATATGAGGCCAGTAAAACCCAATTTTTGTATTTGTGATCCTTTCCAAAATACCTGATTCTGGTAAAACTCACATAAATTCAATATTACAGGCTTTTTTAGACAAATGTCATGTTTGGTTTTGGAGTTATGACTATAAACCTTTCTTATTTAGTATGACAGTAATACTGTTATATTGAATAAAAAAAACTAACATTTGTCTTTGCAAACCTTACAAAAGATCATTTTTTTAGTACAACTAACAAAAATACATATCTCTAGGCATTATTAGATATTTTTTATGTGTTGTTTAGAAGTTATGTTTGAATAGAATTTTATTGCTTTTTGCGCATTATCTCAGGAATCTAAGAACATTATAGTCATATTGAGTAAAAAACTACTTTTTGCATTTGCAAGATTTAAAAAAGCATATGTTTCGAGTGAAACTCCCAATGATGCATTATTTCAGGCATTATTAGCCATTTTTCATGTGTGGTGTAGGAGTTATGTTTAAATAACTGTCATATTGAGTGTTACAGTATACAGTCATATTGAGTAAAACCTCCTTTTTGTATTTGCAAACCATAGAAAAACGACTGTATCTAGTTAAACTCACATGTTTTCAATATCACAGGCATTTTTAGACATTTTGCACGTTTGGATTAGGAATTATGTTGGAATACATTTTTATTGCTTTTTTCGCATTATCTCAGGATTCTAAGTACATTACTGTCAAATTTAGTAAAAAAATACTTTTGGTTTTTGCAAACCTTACCAAATGTTTTTTTTTCCAGTAAAACTCTCAAAGATACATTTCTTCAGGCATTATTAGACATTTTGCATTTCTACTTTTGGAGTTATGCATCAAAAACTGTCATTTTGAGTGTGACCAATATGAGGCCAGTAAAACCCAATTTTTGTATTTGTGATCCTTTCCAAAATACCTGATTCTGGTAAAACTCACATAAATTCAATATTACAGGCTTTTTTAGACAAATTTCATGTTTGGTTTTGAGTTATGACTATAAACCTTTCTTATTTAGTATGACAGTAATACTGTTATATTGAATAAAAAAAACTAACATCTGTCTTTGCAAACCTTACAAAAGATCATTTTCTAGTACAACTAACAAAAATACATATCTCTAGGCATTATTAAATATTTTGCATGTATTGTTTAGAAGTTATGTTTGAATACATTTTTATTGCTTTTTTCGCATTATCTCAGGATTCTAAGAACATTATAGTCATATTGAGTAAAAAACTACTTTTTGCATTTGCAAGATTTAAAAAAGCATATGTTTCGAGTGAAACTCCCAATGATGCATTATTTCAGGCATTATTAGCCATTTTTCATGTGTGGTGTAGGAGTTATGTTTAAATAACTGTCATATTGAGTGTTACAGTATACAGTCATATTGAGTAAAACCTCCTTTTTGTATTTGCAAACCATAGAAAAACGACTGTATCTAGTTAAACTCACATGTTTTCAATATCACAGGCATTTTTAGACATTTTGCACGTTTGGATTAGGAATTATGTTGGAATACATTTTTATTGCTTTTTTCGCATTATCTCAGGATTCTAAGTACATTACTGTCAAATTTAGTAAAAAAATACTTTTTCTTTTTGCAAACTTTACTAAATGTTAGTTTCCAGTAAAACTCTCAAAGATACATTTCTTCAGGCATTATTAGACATTTTGCATTTCTACTTTTGGAGTTATGTATCAAAAACTGTCATTTTGAGTGTGACCAATATGAGGCCAGTAAAACCCAATTTTTGTATTTGTGATCCTTTCCAAAATACCTGATTCTGGTAAAACTCACATAAATTCAATATTACAGGCTTTTTTAGACAAATTTCATGTTTGGTTTTGGAGTTATGACTATAAACCTTTCTTATTTAGTATGACAGTAATACTGTTATATTGAATAAAAAAACTAACACATCTGTCTTTGCAAACCTTACAAAAGATCATTTTTCTAGTACAACTAACAAAAATACATATCTCTAGGCATTATTAGATATTTTGCATGTGTTGTTTAGAAGTTATGTTTGAATACAATTGTATTGCTTTTTTCGCATTATCTCAGGAATCTAAGAACATTATAGTCATATTGAGTAAAAAAACTACTTTTGCATTTGCAAGATTTAAAAAAGCATATGTTTCGAGTGAAACTCCAATGATGCATTATTTCAGGCATTATTAGCCATTTTTCATGTGTGGTGTAGGAGTTATGTTTAAATAACTGTCATATTGAGTGTTACAGTATACAGTCATATTGAGTAAAACCTCATTTTTGTATTTGCAAACCATAGAAAAACAACTGTATCTAGATAAACTCACATGTTTTCAATATCACAGGCATTTTTAGACACTTTGCAGGTTTGGATTAGGAATTATGTTGGAATACATTTTTATTGCTTTTTTCGCATTATCTCAGGATTCTAAGTACATTACTGTCAAATTTAGTAAAAAAATACTTTTGGTTTTTGCAAACCTTACCAAAGTTTTTTTTTCCAGTAAAACTCTCAAAGATAGATTTCTTCAGGCATTATTAGACATTTTGCATTTCTACTTTTGGAGTTATGCATCAAAAACTCTCATTTTGAGTGTGACCAATATGAGGCCAGTAAAACCCAATTTTTGTATTTGTGATCCTTTCCAAAATACCTGATTCTGGTAAAACTCACATAAATTCAATATTACAGGCTTTTTAGACAAATTTCATGTTGGTTTTGGAGTTATGACTATAAACCTTTCTTATTTAGTATGACAGTAATACTGTTATATTGAATAAAAAAAAACTAACATCTGTCTTTGCAAACCTTACAAAATATCATTTTTCTAGTACAACTAACAAAAATACATATCTCTAGGCATTATTAAATATTTTGCATGTGTTGTTTAGAAGTTATGTTTGAATACAATTGTATTGCTTTTTTCGCATTATCTCAGGAATCTAAGAACATTATAGTCATATTGAGTAAAAAACTACTTTTTGCTTTGCAAGATTTAAAAAAGCATATGTTTCGAGTGAAACTCCCAATGATGCATTATTTCAGGCATTATTAGCCATTTTTCATGTGTGGTGTAGGAGTTATGTTTAAATAACTGTCATATTGAGTGTTACAGTATACAGTCATATTGAGTAAAACCTCATTTTAGTATTTGCAAACCATAGAAAAACAACTGTATCTAGTTAAACTCACATGTTTTCAATATCACAGGCATTTTTAGACACTTTGCAGGTTTGGATTAGGAATTATGTTGGAATACATTTTTATTGCTTTTTTCGCATTATCTCAGGATTCTAAGTACATTACTGTCAAATTTAGTTAAAAAAAATACTTTTGGTTTTTGCAACCTTACCAAATGTTTTTTTTCCAGTAAAACTCTCAAAGATACATTTCTTCAGGCATTATTAGACATTTTGCATTTCTACTTTTGGAGTTATGCATCAAAAACTCTCATTTTGAGTGTGACCAATATGAGGCAGTAAAACCCAATTTTTGTATTTGTGATCCTTTCCAAAATACCTGATTCTGGTAAAACTCACATAAATTCAATATTACAGGCTTTTTTAGACAAATTTCATGTTTGGTTTTGGAGTTATGACTATAAACCTTTCTTATTTAGTATGACAGTAATACTGTTATATTGAATACAAAAAAAACTAACATCTGTCTTTGCAAACCTTACAAAAGATCATTTTTCTAGTACAACTAACAAAAATACATATCTCTAGGCATTATTAAATATTTTGCATATGTTGTTTAGAAGTTATGTTTGAATACATTTTTATTGCTTTTTTCGCATTATCTCAGGATTCTAAGAACATTATAGTCATATTGAGTAAAAAACTACTTTTTGCATTTGCAAGATTTAAAAAAGCATATGTTTCGAGTGAAACTCCCAATGATGCATTATTTCAGGCATTATTAGCCATTTTTCATGTGTGTGTAGGAGTTATGTTTAAATAACTGTCATATTTAGTGTTACAGTATACAGTCATATTGAGTAAAACCTAATTTTTGTATTTGCAAACCATAGAAAAACAACTGTATCTAGTTAAACTCACATGTTTTCAATATCACAGGCATTTTTAGACATTTTGCAGGTTTGGATTAGGAATTATGTTGGAATACATTTTTATTGCTTTTTTCGCATTATCTCAGGATTCTAAGTACATTACTGTCAAATTTAGTAAAAAAATACTTTTGGTTTTTGCAAACCTTACCAAATGTTTTTTTTCCAGTAAAAACTCTCAAAGATACATTTCTTCAGGCATTATTAGACATTTTGCATTTCTACTTTTGGAGTTATGTATCAAAAACTGTCATTTTGAGTTTGACCAATATGAGGCCAGTAAAACCCAATTTTTGTATTTGTGATCCTTTCCAAAATACCTGACTCTGGTAAAACTCACATAATTCAATAATTACAGGTTTTTTTTAGACAAATTTCATGTTTGGTTTTGGAGTTATGACTATAAACCTTTCTTATTTAGTATGACAGTAATACTGTTATATTGAATAAAGAAAAATAACATTTGTCTTTGCAAACGTTACAAAAGATCATTTTTCTAGTACAACTAACAAAAATACATATATCTAGGCATTATTAGATATTTTTTATGTGTTGTTTAGAAGTTATGTTTGAATACAATTTTATTGCTTTTTGCGCATTATCTCAGGAATCTAAGGAACATTATAGTCATATTGAGTAAAAAACTACTTTTTGCATTTGCAAGATTTAAAAAAGCATATGTTTCGAGTGAAACCTCCCAATGATGCATTATTTCAGGCATTATTAGCCATTTTTCATGTGTGGTATAGGAGTTATGTTTAAATAACTGTCATATTGAGTGTTACAGTATACAGTCATATTGAGTAAAACCTCATTTTTGTATTTGCAAACCATAGAAAACAAACTGTATCTAGTTAAACTCACATGTTTTCAATATCACAGGCATTTTTAGACACTTTGCAGGTTTGGATTAGGAATTATGTTGGAATACATTTTTATTGCTTTTTTCGCATTATCTCAGGATTCTAAGTACATTACTGTCAAATTTAGTAAAAAAATACTTTTGGTTTTTGCAAACATTACCAAATGTTTTTTTTTCCAGTAAAACTCTCAAAGATACATTTCTTCAGGCATTATTAGACATTTTGCATTTCTACTTTTGGAGTTATGCATAAAAAACTCTCATTTTGAGTGTGACCAATATGAGGCCAGTAAAACCCAATTTTTGTATTTGTGATCCTTTCCAAAATACCTGATTCTGGTAAAACTCACATAAATTCAATATTACAGGCTTTTTTAGACAAATGTCATGTTTGGTTTTGGAGTTATGACTATAAACCTTTCTTATTTAGTATGACAGTAATACTGTTATATTGAATAAAAAAAACTAACATTTGTCTTTGCAAACCTTACAAAAGATCATTTTTCTAGTACAACTAACAAAAATACATATCTCTAGGCATTATTAGATATTTTTTATGTGTTGTTTAGAAGTTATGTTTGAATAGAATTTTATTGCTTTTTGCGCATTATCTCAGGAATCTAAGAACATTATAGTCATATTGGGTAAAAAACTACTTTTTGCATTTGCAAGATTTAAAAAAGCATATGTTTCGAGTGAAACTCCCAATGATGCATTATTTCAGGCATTATTAGCCATTTTTCATGTGTGGTGTAGGAGTTATGTTTAAATAACTGTCATATTGAGTGTTACAGTATACAGTCATATTGAGTAAAACCTCCTTTTTGTATTTGCAAACCATAGAAAAACGACTGTATCTAGTTAAACTCACATGTTTTCAATATCACAGGCATTTTTAGACATTTTGCACGTTTGGATTAGGAATTATGTTGGAATACATTTTTATTGCTTTTTCGCATTATCTCAGGATTCTAAGTACATTACTGTCAAATTTAGTAAAAAAATACTTTTGGTTTTTGCAAACCTTACCAAATGTTTTTTTTTCCAGTAAAACTCTCAAGATACATTTCTTCAGGCATTATTAGACATTTTGCATTTCTACTTTTGGAGTTATGCATCAAAAACTGTCATTTTGAGTGTGACCAATATGAGGCCAGTAAAACCCAATTTTTGTATTTGTGATCCTTTCCAAAATACCTGATTCTGGTAAAACTCACATAAATTCAATATTACAGGCTTTTTTAGACAAATTTCATGTTTGGTTTTGGAGTTATGACTATAAACCTTTCTTATTTAGTATGACAGTAATACTGTTATATTGAATAAAAAAAACTAACATCTGTCTTTGCAAACCTTACAAAAGATCATTTTTCTAGTACAACTAACAAAAATACATATCTCTAGGCATTATTAAATATTTTGCATGTATTGTTTAGAAGTTATGTTTGAATACATTTTTATGCTTTTTTCGCATTATCTCAGGATTCTAAGAACATTATAGTCATATTGAGTAAAAAACTACTTTTTGCATTTGCAAGATTTAAAAAAGCATATGTTTCGAGTGAAACTCCCAATGATGCATTATTTCAGGCATTATTAGCCATTTTTCATGTGTGGTGTAGGAGTTATGTTTAAATAACTGTCATATTGAGTGTTACAGTATACAGTCATATTGAGTAAAACCTCATTTTTGTATTTGCAAACCATAGAAAAACAACTGTATCTAGTTAAAACTCACATGTTTTCAATATCACAGGCATTTTTAGACACTTTGCAGGTTTGGATTAGGAATTATGTTGGAATACATTTTTATTGCTTTTTTCGCATTATCTCAGGATTCTAAGTACATTACTGTCAAATTTAGTAAAAAAATACTTTTGGTTTTTGCAAACCTTACCAAATGTTTTTTTTCCAGTAAAACTCTCAAAGATACATTTCTTCAGGCATTATTAGACATTTTGCATTTCTACTTTTGGAGTTATGCATAAAAAACTCTCATTTTGAGTGTGACCAATATGAGGCCAGTAAAACCCAATTTTTGTATTTGTGATCCTTTCCAAAATACCTGATTCTGGTAAAACTCACATAAATTCAATATTACAGGCTTTTTTAGACAAATGTCATGTTTGGTTTTGGAGTTATGACTATAAACCTTTCTTATTTAGTATGACAGTAATACTGTTATATTGAATAAAAAAAAACTAACATTTGTCTTTGCAAACCTTACAAAAGATCATTTTTCTAGTACAACTAACAAAAATACATATCTCTAGGCATTATTAGATATTTTTTATGTGTTGTTTAGAAGTTATGTTTGAATAGAATTTTATTGCTTTTTGCGCATTATCTCAGGAATCTAAGAACATTATAGTCATATTGAGTAAAAAACTACTTTTTTGCATTTGCAAGATTTAAAAAAGCATATGTTTCGAGTGAAACTCCCAATGATGCATTATTTCAGGCATTATTAGCCATTTTTCATGTGTGGTGTAGGAGTTATGTTTAAATAACTGTCATATTGAGTGTTACAGTATACAGTCATATTGAGTAAAACCTCCTTTTTGTATTTGCAAACCATAGAAAAACGACTGTATCTAGTTAAACTCACATGTTTTCAATATCACAGGCATTTTTAGACATTTTGCACGTTTGGATTAGGAATTATGTTGGAATACATTTTTATTGCTTTTTTCGCATTATCTCAGGATTCTAAGTACATTACTGTCAAATTTAGTAAAAAAATACTTTTGGTTTTTGCAAACCTTACCAAATGTTTTTTTTTCCAGTAAAACTCTCAAAGATACATTTCTTCAGGCATTATTAGACATTTTGCATTTCTACTTTTGGAGTTATGCATCAAAAACTGTCATTTTGAGTGTGACCAATATGAGGCCAGTAAAACCCAATTTTTGTATTTGTGATCCTTTCAAAATACCTGATTCTGGTAAAAACTCACATAAATTCAATATTACAGGCTTTTTTAGACAAATTTCATGTTTGGTTTTGGAGTTATGACTATAAACCTTTCTTATTTAGTATGACAGTAATACTGTTATATTGAATAAAAAAAACTAACATCTGTCTTTGCAAACCTTACAAAAGATCATTTTTCTAGTACAACTAACAAAAATACATATCTCTAGGCATTATTAAATATTTTGCATGTATTGTTTAGAAGTTATGTTTGAATACATTTTTATTGCTTTTTTCGCATTATCTCAGGATTCTAAGAACATTATAGTCATATTGAGTAAAAAACTACTTTTTGCATTTGCAAGATTTAAAAAAGCATATGTTTCGAGTGAAACTCCCAATGATGCATTATTTCAGGCATTATTAGCCATTTTTCATGTGTGGTGTAGGAGTTATGTTTAAATAACTGTCATATTGAGTGTTACAGTAATACAGTCATATTGAGTAAAACCTCCTTTTTGTATTTGCAAACCATAGAAAAACGACTGTATCTAGTTAAACTCACATGTTTTCAATATCACAGGCATTTTTAGACATTTTGCACGTTTGGATTAGGAATTATGTTGGAATACATTTTTATTGCTTTTTTCGCATTATCTCAGGATTCTAAGTACATTACTGTCAAATTTAGTAAAAAAATACTTTTTCTTTTTGCAAACCTTACTAAATGTTAGTTTCTAGTAAAACTCTCAAAGATACATTTCTTCAGGCATTATTAGACATTTTGCATTTCTACTTTTGGAGTTATGTATCAAAAACTGTCATTTTGAGTGTGACCAATATGAGGCCAGTAAAACCCAATTTTTGTATTTGTGATCCTTTCCAAAATACCTGATTCTGGTAAAACTCACATAAATTCAATATTACAGGCTTTTTTAGACAAATTTCATGTTTGGTTTTGGAGTTATGACTATAAACCTTTCTTATTTAGTATGACAGTAATACTGTTATATTGAATAAAAAAAACTAACATCTGTCTTTGCAAACCTTACAAAAGATAATTTTTCTAGTACAACTAACAAAAATACATATCTCTAGGCATTATTAGATATTTTGCATGTGTTGTTTAGAAGTTATGTTTGAATACAATTGTATTGCTTTTTTCGCATTATCTCAGGAATCTAAGAACATTATAGTCATATTGAGTAAAAAACTACTTTTTGCATTTGCAAGATTTAAAAAAGCATATGTTTCGAGTGAAACTCCCAATGATGCATTATTTCAGGCATTATTAGCCATTTTTCATGTGTGGTGTAGGAGTTATGTTTAAATAACTGTCATATTGAGTGTTACAGTATACAGTCATATTGAGTAAAACCTCATTTTTGTATTTGCAAACCATAGAAAAACAACTGTATCTAGATAAACTCACATGTTTTCAATATCACAGGCATTTTTAGACACTTTGCAGGTTTGGATTAGGAATTATGTTGGAATACATTTTTATTGCTTTTTTCGCATTATCTCAGGATTCTAAGTACATTACTGTCAAATTTAGTAAAAAAATACTTTTGGTTTTTGCAAACCTTACCAAATGTTTTTTTTTCAGTAAAACTCTCAAAGATACATTTCTTCAGGCATTATTAGACATTTTGCATTTCTACTTTTGGAGTTATGCATCAAAAACTCTCATTTTGAGTGTGACCAATATGAGGCCAGTAAAACCCAATTTTTGTATTTGTGATCCTTTCCAAAATACCTGATTCTGGTAAAACTCACATAAATTCAATATTACAGGCTTTTTTAGACAAATTTCATGTTTGGTTTTGGAGTTATGACTATAAACCTTTCTTATTTAGTATGACAGTAATACTGTTATATTGAATAAAAAAAACTAACATCTGTCTTTGCAAACCTTACAAAAGATCATTTTTCTAGTACAACTAACAAAAAATACATATCTCTAGGCATTATTAGATATTTTGCATGTGTTGTTTAGAAGTTATGTTTGAATACAATTTTTATTGCTTTTTTCGCATTATCTCAGGAATCTAAGAACATTATAGTCATATTGAGTAAAAAAACTACTTTTTGCATTTGCAAGATTTAAAAAAGCATATGTTTCGAGTGAAACTCCCAATGATGCATTATTTCAGGCATTATTAGCCATTTTTCATGTGTGGTGTAGGAGTTATGTTTAAATAACTGTCATATTTAGTGTTACAGTATACAGTCATATTGAGTAAAACCTAATTTTTGTATTTGCAAACCATAGAAAAACAACTGTATCTAGTTAAAACTCACATGTTTTCAATATCACAGGCATTTTTAGACATTTTGCAGGTTTGGATTAGGAATTATGTTGAATACATTTTTATTGCTTTTTTCGCATTATCTCAGGATTCTAAGTACATTACTGTCAAATTTAGTAAAAAAAATACTTTTGGTTTTTGCAAACCTTACCAAATGTTTTTTTTCCAGTAAAACTCTCAAAGATACATTTCTTCAGGCATTATTAGACATTTTGCATTTCTACTTTTGGAGTTATGTATCAAAAACTGTCATTTTGAGTTTGACCAATATGAGGCCAGTAAAACCCAATTTTTGTATTTGTGATCCTTTCCAAAATACCTGACTCTGGTAAAACTCACATAAATTCAATATTACAGGTTTTTTTTAGACAAATTTCATGTTTGGTTTTGGAGTTATGACTATAAACCCTTTCTTATTTAGTATGACAGTAATACTGTTATATTGAATAAAAAAAACTAACATCTGTCTTTGCAAACCTTACAAAAGATCATTTTTCTAGTACAACTAACAAAAATACATATCTCTAGGCATTATTAGATATTTTGCATGTGTTGTTTAGAAGTTATGTTTGAATACAATTTATTGCTTTTTTCGCATTATCTCAGGAATCTAAGAACATTATAGTCATATTGAGTAAAAAACTACTTTTTGCATTTGCAAGATTTAAAAAAGCATATGTTTCGAGTGAAACTCCCAATGATGCATTATTTCAGGCATTATTAGCCATTTTTCATGTGTGGTGTAGGAGTTATGTTTAAATAACTGTCATATTGAGTGTTACAGTATACAGTCATATTGAGTAAAACCTCATTTTTGTATTTGCAAACCATAGAAAAACAACTGTATCTAGTTAAACTCACATGTTTTCAATATCACAGGCATGTTTAGACATTTTGCAGGTTTGGATTAGGAATTATGTTGGAATACATTTTTATTGCTTTTTTCGCATTATCTCAGGATTCTAAGTACATTACTGTCAAATTTAGTAAAAAAATACTTTTGGTTTTTGCAAACCTTACCAAATGTTTTTTTTTCCAGTAAAAACTCTCAAAGATACATTTCTTCAGGCATTATTAGACATTTTGCATTCCTACTTTTGGAGTTATGCATCAAAAACTGTCATTTTGAGTGTGACCAATATGAGGCCAGTAAAACCCAATTTTTGTATTTGTGATACTTTCCAAAATACCTGATTCTGGTAAAACTCACATAAATTCAATATTACAGGCTTTTTTAGACAAATTTCATGTTTGGTTTTGGAGTTATGACTATAAACCTTTCTTATTTAGTATGACAGTAATACTGTTATATTGAATAAAGAAAAATAACATTTGTCTTTGCAAACGTTACAAAAGATCATTTTTCTAGTACAACTAACAAAATACATATCTCTAGGCATTATTAGATATTTTTTATGTGTTGTTTAGAAGTTATGTTTGAATACAATTTTATTGCTTTTTGCGCATTATCTCAGGAATCTAAGAACATTATAGTCATATTGAGTAAAAAACTACTTTTTGCATTGCAAGATTTAAAAAAGCATATGTTTCGAGTGAAACTCCCAATGATGCATTATTTCAGGCATTATTAGCCATTTTTCATGTGTGGTATAGGAGTTATGTTTAAATAACTGTCATATTGAGTGTTACAGTATACAGTCATATTGAGTAAAACCTCATTTTTGTATTTGCAAACCATAGAAAAACAACTGTATCTAGTTAAACTCACATGTTTTCAATATCACAGGCATTTTTAGACACTTTGCAGGTTTGGATTAGGAATTATGTTGGAATACATTTTTATTGCTTTTTTCGCATTATCTCAGGATTCTAAGTACATTACTGTCAAATTTAGTAAAAAAATACTTTTGGTTTTTGCACACCTTACCAAATGTTTTTTTTCCAGTAAAACTCTCAAAGATACATTTCTTCAGGCATTATTAGACATTTTGCATTTCTACTTTTGAGTTATGCATAAAAAACTCTCATTTTGAGTGTGACCAATATGAGGCCAGTAAAACCCAATTTTTGTATTTGTGATCCTTTCCAAAATACCTGATTCTGGTAAAACTCACATAAATTCAATATTACAGGCTTTTTTAGACAAATGTCATGTTTGGTTTTGGAGTTATGACTATAAACCTTTCTTATTTAGTATGACAGTAATACTGTTATATTGAATAAAAAAAACTAACATTTGTCTTTGCAAACCTTACAAAAGATCATTTTTCTAGTACAACTAACAAAAATACATATCTCTAGGCATTATTAGATATTTTTTATGTGTTGTTTAGAAGTTATGTTTGAATAGAATTTTATTGCTTTTTGCGCATTATCTCAGGAATCTAAGAACATTATAGTCATATTGAGTAAAAAACTACTTTTTGCATTTGCAAGATTTAAAAAAGCATATGTTTCGAGTGAAACTCCCAATGATGCATTATTTCAGGCATTATTAGCCATTTTTCATGTGTGGTGTAGGAGTTATGTTTAAATAAACTGTCATATTGAGTGTTACAGTATACAGTCATATTGAGTAAAACCTCCTTTTTGTATTTGCAAACCATAGAAAAACGACTGTATCTAGTTAAACTCACATGTTTTCAATATCACAGGCATTTTTAGACATTTTGCACGTTTGGATTAGGAATTATGTTGGAATACATTTTTATTGCTTTTTTCGCATTATCTCAGGATTCTAAGTACATTACTGTCAAATTTAGTAAAAAAATACTTTTGGTTTTTGCAAACCTTACCAAATGTTTCTTTTTCCAGTAAAACTCTCAAAGATACATTTCTTCAGGCATTATTAGACATTTTGCATTTCTACTTTTGGAGTTATGCATCAAAAACTGTCATTTTGAGTGTGACCAATATGAGGCCAGTAAAACCCAATTTTTGTATTTGTGATCCTTTCCAAAATACCTGATTCTGGTAAAACTCACATAAATTCAATATTACAGGCTTTTTTAGACAAATTTCATGTTTGGTTTTGGAGTTATGACTATAAACCTTTCTTATTTAGTATGACAGTAATACTGTTATATTGAATAAAAAAAACTAACATCTGTCTTTGCAAACCTTACAAAAGATCATTTTTCTAGTACAACTAACAAAAATACATATCTCTAGGCATTATTAAATATTTTGCATGTATTGTTTAGAAGTTATGTTTGAATACATTTTTATTGCTTTTTTCGCATTATCTCAGGATTCTAAGAACATTATAGTCATATTGAGTAAAAAACTACTTTTTGCATTTGCAAGATTTAAAAAAGCATATGTTTCGAGTGAAGCTCCAATGATGCATTATTTCAGGCATTATTAGCCATTTTTCATGTGTGGTGTAGGAGTTATGTTTAAATAACTGTCATATTGAGTGTTACAGTATACAGTCATATTGAGTAAAACCTCCTTTTTGTATTTGCAAACCATAGAAAAACGACTGTATCTAGTTAAACTCACATGTTTTCAATATCACAGGCATTTTTAGACATTTTGCACGTTTGGATTAGGAATTATGTTGGAATACATTTTTATTGCTTTTTTTCGCATTATCTCAGGATTCTAAGTACATTACTGTCAAATTTAGTAAAAAAATACTTTTTCTTTTTGCAAACCTTACCAAATGTTAGTTTCCAGTAAAACTCTCAAAGATACATTTCTTCAGGCATTATTAGACATTTTGCATTTCTACTTTTGGAGTTATGTATCAAAAACTGTCATTTTGAGTGTGACCAATATGAGGCCAGTAAAACCCAATTTTTGTATTTGTGATCCTTTCCAAAATACTGATTCTGGTAAAACTCACATAAATTCAATATTACAGGCTTTTTTAGACAAATTTCATGTTTGGTTTTGGAGTTATGACTATAAACCTTTCTTATTTAGTATGACAGTAATACTGTTATATTGAATAAAAAAACTAACATCTGTCTTTGCAAACCTTACAAAAGATCATTTTTCTAGTACAACTAACAAAAATACATATCTCTAGGCATTATTAGATATTTTGCATGTGTTGTTTAGAAGTTATGTTTGAATACAATTGTATTGCTTTTTTCGCATTATCTCAGGAATCTAAGAACATTATAGTCATATTGAGTAAAAAACTACTTTTTGCATTTGCAAGATTTAAAAAAGCATATGTTTCGAGTGAAACTCCAATGATGCATTATTTCAGGCATTATTAGCCATTTTTCATGTGTGGTGTAGGAGTTATGTTTAAATAACTGTCATATTGAGTGTTACAGTATACAGTCATATTGAGTAAAACCTCATTTTGTATTTGCAAACCATAGAAAAACAACTGTATCTAGTTAAACTCACATGTTTTTCAATATCACAAGGCATTTTTAGACACTTTGCAGGTTTGGATTAGGAATTATGTTGGAATACATTTTTATTGCTTTTTTCGCATTATCTCAGGATTCTAAGTACATTACTGTCAAATTTAGTAAAAAAATACTTTTGGTTTTTGCAAACCTTACCAAATGTTTTTTTTTCCAGTAAAACTCTCAAAGATACATTTCTTCAGGCATTATTAGACATTTTGCATTTCTACTTTTGGAGTTATGCATAAAAAACTCTCATTTTGAGTGTGACCAATATGAGGCCAGTAAAACCCAATTTTTGTATTTGTGATCCTTTCCAAAATACCTGATTCTGGTAAAACTCACATAAATTCAATATTACAGGCTTTTTTAGACAAATGTCATGTTTGGTTTTGGAGTTATGACTATAAACCTTTCTTATTTAGTATGACAGTAATACTGTTATATTGAATAAAAAAAACTAACATTTGTCTTTGCAAACCTTACAAAAGATCATTTTTCTAGTACAACTAACAAAAATACATATCTCTAGGCATTATTAGATATTTTTTATGTGTTGTTTAGAAGTTATGTTTGAATACAATTTTATTGCTTTTTGCGCATTATCTCAGGAATCTAAGAACATTATAGGTCATATTGAGTAAAAAACTACTTTTTGCATTTGCAAGATTTAAAAAAGCATATGTTTCGAGTGAAACTCCCAATGATGCATTATTTCAGGCATTATTAGCCATTTTTCATGTGTGGTGTAGGAGTTATGTTTAAATAACTGTCATATTGAGTGTTACAGTATACAGTCATATTGAGTAAAACCTCCTTTTTGTATTTGCAAACCATAGAAAAACGACTGTATCTAGTTAAACTCACATGTTTTCAATATCACAGGCATTTTTAGACATTTTGCACGTTTGGATTAGGAATTATGTTGGAATACATTTTTATTGCTTTTTTCGCATTATCTCAGGATTCTAAGTACATTACTGTCAAATTTAGTAAAAAAAATACTTTTGGTTTTTGCAAACCTTACCAAATGTTTCTTTTTCCAGTAAAACTCTCAAAGATACATTTCTTCAGGCATTATTAGACATTTTGCATTTCTACTTTTGGAGTTATGCATCAAAAACTGTCATTTTGAGTGTGACCAATATGAGGCCAGTAAAACCCAATTTTTGTATTTGTGATCCTTTCCAAAATACTGATTCTGGTAAAACTCACATAAATTCAATATTACAGGCTTTTTTAGACAAATTTCATGTTTGGTTTTGGAGTTATGACTATAAACCTTTCTTATTTAGTATGACAGTAATACTGTTTATTGAATAAAAAAAAACTAACATCTGTCTTTGCAAACCTTACAAAAGATCATTTTTCTAGTACAACTAACAAAAATACATATCTCTAGGCATTATTAAATATTTTGCATGTATTGTTTAGAAGTTATGTTTGAATACATTTTTATTGCTTTTTTCGCATTATCTCAGGATTCTAAGAACATTATAGTCATATTGAGTAAAAAACTACTTTTTGCATTTGCAAGATTTAAAAAAAGCATATGTTTCGAGTGAAGCTCCCAATGATGCATTATTTCAGGCATTATTAGCCATTTTTCATGTGTGGTGTAGGAGTTATGTTTAAATAACTGTCATATTGAGTGTTACAGTATACAGTCATATTGAGTAAAACCTCCTTTTTGTATTTGCAAACCATAGAAAAACGACTGTATCTAGTTAAACTCACATGTTTTCAATATCACAGGCATTTTTAGACATTTTGCACGTTTGGATTAGGAATTATGTTGGAATACATTTTTATTGCTTTTTTCGCATTATCTCAGGATTCTAAGTACATTACTGTCAAATTTAGTAAAAAAATACTTTTTCTTTTTGCAAACCTTACCAAATGTTAGTTTCCAGTAAAACTCTCAAAGATACATTTCTTCAGGCATTATTAGACATTTTGCATTTCTACTTTTGGAGTTATGTATCAAAAAACTGTCATTTTGAGTGTGACCAATATGAGGCCAGTAAAACCCAATTTTTGTATTTGTGATCCTTTCCAAAATACCTGATTCTGGTAAAACTCACATAAATTCAATATTACAGGCTTTTTTAGACAAATTTCATGTTTGGTTTTGGAGTTATGACTATAAACCTTTCTTATTTAGTATGACAGTAATACTGTTATATTGAATAAAAAAACTAACATCTGTCTTTGCAAACCTTACAAAAGATCATTTTTCTAGTACAACTAACAAAAATACATATCTCTAGGCATTATTAGATATTTTGCATGTGTTGTTTAGAAGTTATGTTTGAATACAATTGTATTGCTTTTTTCGCATTATCTCAGGAATCTAAGAACATTATAGTCATATTGAGTAAAAAACTACTTTTTGCATTTGCAAGATTTAAAAAAGCATATGTTTCGAGTGAAACTCCCAATGATGCATTATTTCAGGCATTATTAGCCATTTTTCATGTGTGGTGTAGGAGTTATGTTTAAATAACTGTCATATTGAGTGTTACAGTATACAGTCATATTGAGTAAAACCTCATTTTTGTATTTGCAAACCATAGAAAAACAACTGTATCTAGTTAAACTCACATGTTTTCAATATCACAGGCATTTTTAGACACTTTGCAGGTTTGGATTAGGAATTATGTTGGAATACATTTTTATTGCTTTTTTCGCATTATCTCAGGATTCTAAGTACATTACTGTCAAATTTAGTAAAAAAATACTTTTGGTTTTTGCAAACCTTACCAAATGTTTTTTTTTCCAGTAAAACTCTCAAAGATACATTTCTTCAGGCATTATTAGACATTTTGCATTTCTACTTTTGGAGTTATGCATAAAAAACTCTCATTTTGAGTGTGACCAATATGAGGCCAGTAAAACCCAATTTTTGTATTTGTGATCCTTTCCAAAATACCTGATTCTGGTAAAACTCACATAAATTCAATATTACAGGCTTTTTTAGACAAATGTCATGTTTGGTTTTGGAGTTATGACTATAAACCTTT